>NW_015387205.1:200258-255222 GCF_001527695.2 Protobothrops mucrosquamatus
GAAAGGAGGACAGGCGGTATCCAAGGAATTCAGTTTCTCTTAACAGGAGCCTCGCTGGCCGACCAGAGGCGTCGGAGCAACTCCGCATTGATCTTACACCTTCGGAAAAGGGGAAAAAAAAAAAAGGCGGGGAGAGCGTAAGAAGGAGGGAAGGCGGAGGAATTATAAATCTGAATTAGGTATCGGTCAGTTGCCTAAGCAGTTTAGCCAAGAAGTTGAAAAGCACTTATTTTAGACAGAAACCCCGTCGACCTCGGGAGCGCTTACTACGAGAAAGAAGAGTAAAACCGCATAGGAAAACTGCAGCCCGCAAAACGGTACCCAAGAGTTTTACGCGGCCTGAACTCAAGGCGGCTTCAGGCGGAGCCAACGCGCTTAGGGATCGAGCGGGGGCTGCAGCGTTGAGAAGATGGGTGGTTGTTCTTGGGCTGGCGCCCTCCAGCTTCAGGGAGGCGGCGGCGGCGGCCTTCTTCGTCCTTTCAAGGAAACGAGCGGTACCCCAAGAAGAGAGCCTTGGGTGCAATCTGGCCTGAAAAGGGGAGCTTGCCGGACCGAGTTTGGCTCTAAAGCCCAGCGTTTGGTCGGAGCAGGTGCTTCGCTGTCCACCAATACCGCTTGCAACTCACACCCCCCCACACACACACACACAAGTTTTTTTTCCCCTCCGCTCAGAGCGAAAGGGCGCCAGCCTCTTCTTTTTCAATTATGGTCTGTTTATTTACTGACTTATGAGTTTTAACAGAACTGGTTGTGGTAGCCTATAAAAGAAAAGAAAAACCCACACGCCATTCCTTCCTTGTTTAAACTCGTTAATAATAATAATAATAATAATAATAATAATAATAATAATAATAATAATAATAATAATAATAATAATAATAATAATTGCAAAAGGCGGCCTTACTAGGAACTGCTTCCATCCTGCAACGATATCTTTAATACCATCAAACATCCACATCTGCCTATCCCAGGTCCTTGGTAAGGACTCGATAGGTAGACAAAATGCCAAATCCAGTCTGAACATCTGGCTGACTGTGCGATGATCAATAATAATAATAATAATAATAATAATAATAATAATAATAATAATAATAATAATAATAATAATAATAATAATAAAGTTGGAAGGGACTTTGGAGGTCATCGAGTCCAACCCCCTGCTCAGGCAGGTATATACCATTTCGGACAAATGGCTGTCCAGTCTCTTCTTAAAAACTTCCAGTGTTGGAGCATTCACCGCTTCTGGAGGCAGGTTGTTCCACTGGTTAATTGTTCTAACTGTCAGGAAGTTTCTCCTTAGTTCTAGGTTGCTTCTCTCTTTGGTTAGTTTCCACCCGTTGCTTCTTGTCCTGCCTTCAGGCGCTTTGGAGANTGCGGCCAAAGCCCTGCATCTCTCCGCCCAAGAGCTTGGAAGGAAGCGCCCCTGGAAGTCAAGAGGTACGACGGGGAGTAGGAAGGGGCTTCGTAAACAAAGCGCTGGCTCCTCCGGGGACCTGCGCAGTCTTCTGGACCAGGGGTAGGCAACCTCGGCTCTTTTATGACTCGTGGACTTCAACTCCCAGAATTCCTGAGCCAGCTATGCTGGCTCAGGAATTCTGGGAGTTGAAATCCACGAGTCATAAAAGAGCCGAGGTTGCCTACCCCTGAACTAGAGTAAGAAAGTAGAAAATTGGGGAAAGGAGAGCATAACTAACAACAAATATATATATATATATCACAGAACAAATCAGAGTTATCACTTGACACTTCAAGTCAGGGGTAGGCAACCTTGGCTCTTTTATATAGCTGACTCAGGAATTCTGGGAGTTGAAGTCCACGAGTCATAAAAGAGCCGAGGTTGCCTACCCCTGAACTAGAGTAAGAAAGTAGAAAATTGGGGAAAGGAGAGCATAACTAACAACAACAAAAAAAATACATCACAGAACAAATCAGAGTTATCACTTGACACTTCAAGCCAGGGGTAGGCAACCTTGGCTCTTTTATATAGCTGACTCAGGAATTCTGGGAGTTGAAGTCCACGAGTCATAAAAGAGCCGAGGTTGCCTACCCCTGAACTAGAGTAAGAAAGTAGAAAATTGGGGAAAGGAGAGCATAACTAACAACAACAACAAAAATACATCACAGAACAAATCAGAGTTATCACTTGACTCTTCAAGTCAGGGGTAGGCAGCCTTGGCTCTTTTATATAGCTGACTCAGGAATTCTGGGAGTTGAAGTCCACGAGTCATAAAAGAGCCGAGGTTGCCTACCCCTGTTCTGGACGGACTTCTTGGGTACAGGTCACCAAGGCCTCTCGGAGGCGAAGGACAGGCCAGCAAATCGAAGTAAGCTACTTACCACACGCCAGCCCTGCGCGTTGCCCAAACAGCTGGGCTTTTGGGAAGGAGGTGCTTCAGTCCTCCCCAAACTATATTTTAGCCAATCGCTGGGTGCAAACCAAAATTTCAGGGACGACTTTTCTGACACAAGGGTAGTAGGTCCCGCCAAGGCCACAATGTTGGTCTGAATGAAACAAGTTTTCCAGGACTGATTCTGGGCACAGGCAGGCGCATCACACCAGTGTTTTTCAAAGGGGGCAACTTTTAAGACTTTGAACTTAAACGCTGACTGGGGAATTCTGGGAATTGAAGTCCATACATCTTAAAGTTGCCACCTTTGGAAAAACACCGCCTTACACGCCTGAGCTCAACATTTCCAGTGGTTGAGACGACACAGAAAAACAGGAAAAAAAACCCAAAAGAAGTGAAAGAGGAAAAAAAGAGGAAGAGATTTGTTGGTGCAAATCGGTCCACTCACAGGCTCCTATCCTCACTCCTGGAGACACCACCCGGGAACGAGCCCAGACACCCCCAACCTTAATTCCAGGCAAGTCTGAACACGCTGATCGCATGACAAATTCTTTTTTGCCCTCTTCCCTGCCCAGAAATGCAGGCGGAGTCACACGCATTTATTCCCAAGGACTATTGCCCGCAGCGCGACCCCGAGAAGAATATGAGGCCTACCGAGTTCAATTGGACTTATATCGAAGTATAAACAGGACTCGCTTCTTAGGAATAAGTTCTACCGACCTGAAGGAGGCTTGCGCTCAAGTAAGCGAGCTTAAATTCGTCTCAACAAGGCCCACACTACAGACCGGCCAGCTACTTGATAAGATTCATGGAGTAGTGGGAAGGGAGAAGCAGGACTCTTCTATTATGCTCTCCTTTCCCCAATTTTCTACTTTCTTACTCTAGTTCAGGGGTAGGCAACCTCGGCTCTTTTATGACTTCAACTCCCAGAATTCCTGAGCCAGCATGGCTCAGCTTGGAAACCTCTCCATTTCGCCTCAGCATGGCTGGCTCAGGAATTCTGGAAGTTGAAGTCCATGAGTCATAAAAGAGCCGAGGTTGCCTACCCCTGAACTAGTTTGTTGGGGTGTCCAATCTTCTGTCCCGCTCCGGCCCTCTGATCTCCTCTGCGTTTTTCACAAAAGGCCCCGTCCAACAGACCTCAAGGTCACCCACGAACTGCGCGCAACCCATCAGGCCGACTGGAGAGAAGGCGCGGTCAAGGTAGGGCTCCCACACAGGCGCCCCACCAGCCAGTCCGAGGATCCGCCTAGAAACCCGCCAAGTTCCAGAATTTCAAGCGGGAATCGCCTGGTCTCTCCCCGACAGTCCCGACCATGGGGGGGGGGGGTGTCAGCCCCCCCATTCCGCCTTAAGACGTCCAAGAACAGCTGTAGGAAAACGCCTCCCAGCTTAGACCCGTTTAGTTCAGGGTGGGTCTGGTCCGGGACTAAGCAATCTTCTCCACCCTGGTGCCTACTAGATGCCTTCAGTGGGATTCAGCTGGCTGGGAACAATGGGATGGAAATCCAACCCAGCCAATGGATACGGCGGATACGCTGTTTGAAAAAGGCTGGTTTATTTCATCCTAGCCCAGGGGTAGGCAACCTTGGCTCTTTTATGACTCGTGGACTTCAACTCCCAGAATTCCTGAGCCAGCATAGCTGGCTCAGGAATTCTGGGAGTTGAAGTCCACCAAACCAGTCCCGGGTTTCTTCAGACGTCACCCCGGGACTGCAGAAACTCTGCGCTCACTTCCACGGAGGGGGGAGCCAAGTGCTTTTTACTTTCAAATAACCCCAACCCGCGCGGAGGGAATGTAGGTTTCTTCCACCGGCCAAGGTAACGCCAGGAGAATGGAGGTGTCCCATAGGATTTTAGGAGGGAAGAGCAAAAAGAGGCCTCTACTTTTGAGACTAGACGGCTGTACACACCCAAGTGCCCGGAGGTAAACCGGAAGCTTACCGTTTACTGCCCCCCCTCCCATTTCTGAAGTTTAGCAGAGGTTGTAAAACCTTTCCCCGATTCCACACAGATTCCTCCCCCCCCCCCCACACACACATACACCTACACTTGTTCTGGCGCCACCTGCTATCCCTAAAGGCGCTGCTTAACCCTTCCATCTCAGCCTCTTTGGGTAACGGGTGAGGCGGGTTGAAGACACTGGCAGTTAAGGCAGTTCCAACCCTGCGCCTACTAGGAAGCAGCTAGAGCAGTGGTGGCGAACCTATGACACGGGTGCCAGAGGCGGCACTCAGAGTCCTCTCTGTGGGCACAAGCAGCTGGGTTTTATAAAACCTTTTTGCTTTAGGCCTCTGCCGCCGTGTACAGTTCAATCTGGGGGGGGGGAGAGGAGATCTTGCAAAGTTGGAATTGATTGATTGAACTTTTTAGTCCCACCCATGCCCACCCAATGGGCCACACCCACCCGGCACTTGACGATGCATAAGTGGGTTTTGGGTTGCAGTTTGGGCAGGTGTCATTTTATATTATTATAGTGGGTTTTAGGACAGGACAAATAATTTAATTAGTTTTGAATATTTTTAAATATTATGCTATTGCTGTTTTACTAATGTGCCTGTTCACCGCCCTGAGTCCCGCAATGGGAGAAGGGCGGTATATCAATCAATCAATCAATCAATCAATCAATCAATCAATCAATCAATCAATCAATCAAATAAATAAATAAATAAATAAATAAATAAATAAATGGTTCGCCATCACTGAGATAGAGCCCTTTGGATTGAGCGGGATTAGAGAATCTGGGGACTGCGGTCCTTCAAGCCGATTTTTTTTTTTTTTTTTAGAAGGACGAAGGCAGGGTGTCGACGAGGCAACTGCAGTGACCAAGGAGGATCCGATCTTCGGGGCACCCCAAAGCTCTCCGCCCTTAGCTCCGTTTCTTGGCAGAGATCAAGCCTCCACGCGGTTTCATCCCCCTAGGTTCTAGGGACCCTAAAAGAGGTTTCCGGAAAGTCCTCTGGATAGGATCGTTTCGAAAGGGAGACTAGGACTCGCTTGAAGGTTGCCTGTCGGTACCCCGCCTCCCTGCCCTGTCCTGGGTTGCGCCAAGGGGTTAGCACCGGACAGGACGTCTCGGAAATAACCCTACCAAGAAAGGTGGCTGGAGGGCAACTGGCTAAGTAACCGGCCCACTGATCTGCGGGCGCTGCACTTCTGGCTAGTCCAGGGGTAGGCAACCTTGGCTCTTTTATGACTCATGGACTTCAACTCCCAGAATTCCTGAGCCAGCATAGCTGGCTCAGGAATTCTGGGAGTTGAAGTCCATGAGTCATAAAAGAGCCAAGGTTGCCTACCCCTGGGCTAGTCCTTCGTGGTCTCCAGCGGAGACGAAGGGCGGAGGAGGCAATGGACTGACAAGCCAGAGAGGTGTTGAAAAATAAAGGCTTGTTTGGATGGGGCTGGCAAATCTGGCTCGTTTTCTTTGCCGGCGTCTTTGACTCGTGTGCGCAGACAGCCTTCCCACCTTAGCCAGAGCCCCAGGATTACTTAGTGGTCTCCTATCCACCTACTAACTCAATCTGCTCCTGTTTAGCACCCCAGCGCAGCCAGGTGCCGCCACCTGCCGAGGCAATAAGCACTATGCTTTTAATCGTGGCGTCGTGATTTAACCAATATTGTTAATCACAAAACCGCCTTTTACATTCGAAAAAGTTCGGGGAAGCGCGGAAAGACGCTTTTGAAAAAAAAAAATAATAATAAAACCGACCCTGCTTTTGTTGCTGTCTCTCCCGGGAGCGCCTGCCAAAAGCAGGACCGACCCGACACCGGATCTCGAGTTTGCCTTCCTTCGTCTCTTGAAGCGACACTTCAGCCTTTCCCTGCACTGGTTTCCCTGCAGCTCCAAGGGAGGCATGCTGGAGAATTTGCAGGAAGCTGGAAGGCCGGACGGGCTCCAAGTAGCAAACCTTTAAGAGCCGTTTTTTTGTTTTTTTTTTTAATAGCATGGGCAATATAAACAGTCTCAACAATTAGCAGCCGAAAGGGAGAACTAAGGCGGCTAGCCTGGAGGGAGATGAGCTTTAAAAACAGAAAAGAAGAGGAAGGGTTGGGGGGGGGGAGGAAGGGTCTGGGGGCGGAGGGCTGCTTCGGCTTTGGAGGGGCTGGAGTCTTGGTCGGACTGGTCCGGGGCTGCTGGCAGCTCCCCCTTCATTAGGAGAGACCAGACACTATTTGATCTGTTATGACAGCAGCGGTCTATTAGATCGCGGAGCTGAACCACTCCAGTCAGGGACCTAATGCTCAGAAGTTCCAGCGCCCAGGTCACAGCCTTGACACATCAAATCAAAATCAGGAGGCGGGAGGAGGCTTTTCCCTCCGTCCAACCAGGAGGCTTGGGCGCGACGCCTTCCCTCCTTCCCTCTCTTTTCCTGACCACCCCCCCACCCACCCCCATTCCCCAAATTTCCTAGTCCTGAAGATCCGGAGGAACCCTCTTGTTTTAAGCACCAAAAGGGACATTGGGAACGGCGCGGTTTGGGCAAGAAAGAATGAAAGCAAGCGTACAAAATTAAAAGACGTTCGTATGTTCTAGTCTAGAGGGAGAGGCGAGGCAACTCTTTTTTTTTTTCTTGCTGAAAAAAAATGAAATTATCAGTGATTAAAGCAAGAGAGCGGCGAGGTTTTCCAGGGCAGGGTCCAATCTAGAGAACCGGCGCGCTTTCTTTCTCGGTTCATTCCAGCCGAGGAGGCTCTGAGCGCAGCATCTCGGTTTTAAAAGCCTTCCTATGAAGTCCTGCAAAAAATATGTCCGTGCTAAATCCATTCCTAAAATGCCACGGATGGGCACCGCCACCAAGTCCGAGGTTTGCCAGAAAAAAATATATATGAGAATGCTGGCACCCGCCAGGAGCGCTTAACTCTTTCCCAGAAGGAGGATAAAACCAACTCTTCCAAGGTCCCTATTTTCTTCCCCGAACAAAGTTGTCTTAAGGATCTTCAAGGAGATGAAATTCGAGTCCACTACCCAAGTCCTTTTGGGGTACACCGAGGCCTCCGGTGGACAAACTAATTACATTGATTCTTCCTGAAAATCTCCCGGATTACTGCAATCGAATTTTGGAGCTGCGTGGTTAGCATTATGGGCACCACAAAGTGGTGTAAAATTAATGATATGGGGAAGTAGTAGCAATGACTATTGCTTGACCCCATAAATGACGCGGAGAAGCAAAAATAGCAAATGAGAGTATCCATGCCTCGTCTCAAAGGAAGAGGAATTCATCTCTCTCCCCCCCCTTCCATGGTTTAGGCGTTGTTTCAAAGCCCCCCCCCCCCATTATAGGATACCTTCTTCTTTTTTAGGCCGAGACCCAATGATTCACAAAAACTTAAATGAGTTGGTATTTTGGAACTAGAGCGCTGGGTTTTCTTTTATTTATTCAGCCTCCAGGACAGCTCACGGATCTCATCCTGGATCTCGCTACAGGTCTGGAGGACATCGATCAGAACGGGAAGGATGGGTGAGAGGTAAGAAAAGGTGATGGTAGGGGGGAAAGGATTCCGGAATTCTTAACTCCGTGGGACAGCCGTTTAATTAACAGATAATTGATAGTTGGCACAGCTAAGCGACGCAGACTGGATCCCCAAAGGATCGCCAGAGGTTTCTGAGCAGAAATCTCTATTCCCTACGAAGGAGAAATCAGACGATAATGCACGAAAAAATAAGGGAAGCCGCAAGTCAAGCGCTCTATACGCAATCCCAAATTTTGGTTTGGTCTGCCCAGACTTCCCGTCCTCAGATTGGAATCTCGGAAACTGCGTCTGATCTCCGCAATTAAAGAAGAGAAAAGAGAAAAGAGAGAAGAGAGAAAGAAAGAAAGAAAGAAAGAAAGAAAGAAAGAAAGAAAGAAAGAAAGAAAGAAAGAAAGAAAGAAAGAAAGAAAGAAAGAAAGAAAGAATTCCCCAACTATTCATCCATCCCGAAAAAATCCGGGACGCGCAAAATCGTCCAAAAAGAAGCGCTTTTCAACTCCTTCTTCCTGCTTGGGCGTAACCTTCAAAGTCGGAAGGGCCGAAGTCGAATTCAGTCCCCGCGGTGCAAAGAGAGGCTAGTCTCTTACCAAAGTGAATAGGGAAGGAAGGGGTGGGCGTCAGGATTGGGACTACTAGACAACGAAGAAAGCAGATCGGGAACCGGGACCCTTCCGCGGCTTTCGCGGTAACTCAAAAGCATCTCCCGCTCCTCTAGATCGAGCAAGCCAGTGGAAACAATTGTATTACTACTACTGCCACTACAACGGCATTACTACCATTACTACTGCTGCTGCTACTACTATTGTAACTACCATTACTACTGCTGCTGCTATTAAGTGAACGTGCCAGCAGGCTTAGTGAAAATAAGGACGCAGGGCAGGAAGGTGCGCGCTCGTGCCAGATGAAGCATCCACCTGTAAGAAACCTAGCGCTGGTTTTGTTTTGTTTTGTTGCCTCAATCCTGAACAAGTCAGCCCAGAAGGCGCTGACTCTTTTTAGGACCAATCGCCAGAGCCCATCGCGTAGGTGCTTATTCCGAAACGAATGTGCTCTTAATCGGGGAGCCCCATTGCTGGTGCACAAGTGGCTCCCAAGGAATCCTAAAGCTTACTCCCAAACCGGGAGACCCAGCTAATACCAACGTTGCGCACAAACACACCCCGAACAGAGGTTTCCCCAATTCGCGTTAAGCTACGATCCCATCGCTCTCAGCCAGCTTAGCCTCTGTTGGCTAAGAAGTACAGGGGTGCCGTTGCACTCCCACCCCATCCCCAAAAGGTCGGGGAGCACACTGGGAGCGATGTTAGCCGTGGCCCAGCCCGGGGAAGGAAAAGAACCTGCCGGGTGGCGGGGCGTAAAAGCCCGCGGTCGGGCCAGGGGACCTGTCGGTTCTTTGGCAGAGGGGCCGGCGGACGCGACGCCTGGAAGCGCCCTGGAGCGCGCCCAAGTACAGTACCGTAGACCGGCGGGAAGTGGGGGAGAGACCGCGGACCGACCGCCTGGATGGACAGGGTTGTGTGTGTGTGTGTGTGTGTGTGTGTGGAGGGGGGGGAAAGCCCAGGCGAGAAGAATCCCGGCCGCGGGGCTGAGCCGCTTACCTCGCCCCCTGTCCACAAAGCTGGTGATGGTGTTGGCTGCTTTGGAGGCCTGGAAGAAGCTGGCGTTGATGCCCAGTTTCTCGGCGATGGAGTAGGTCCGGTAGAGGGAGAGCATGTACTCGTGGGGCTCCACGCGCGGCTGGGCTGCGGCCGGTGCCTTCGGGGCCGCGTCGCCAGCCGATCGGGACGCTCCGCCTTCCCGGCAGCTCCGCTTGCCCTTGCCGGACTCCCGCAGAGACGGCGCGGCGGCGGCGGGGATGGTGGCCTGCTGGCAACAGGGAAGGTCCCCCCAGAAGAAACCCGCGAGGAACACGGCGGAGAGCAGAGCCCGGGCAGCATTCATAGCGAGCGAGCGAGCGGCTGCCCCGGAGCAAAGCGCCCGCCCGCCCACGGCCAGCAGCAGCAGCGCGCCCAGCCCAGCCCAGCCCAGCCCGCCGCAGCTCCCTCCGGCCGTCTGCGGCGCGGCGTCCCCAGCGCGAGAGGCCAGAGCCCGGGCGGGGACACGCCCCCCGCTCCTCGCCACGCCTCCCCGGACACACCCCTTCCTTGGTTGCGGTCACGCCTCCCGCCCAGAAGGGGAATAGTAGAGTTGGCGTTAGGCGGAGTTGGGACGCTGGGTCGCCGAACCAGCCGGGCCTCTGACGAGGGTGCCAACCGGGGCGGTCGAAAGTCCTCTCTACCCTTTTCCAAACTCCCAACCCACGCGTTTTCTTGTGAAAACTAGAAGTACACCCGTCTGCACAAGACAGATGAGCACTGCTAACACATTAGGTCAGGGGTAGGCAACCTTGGCTCTTTTATGACTTGTGGACTTCAACTCCCAGAATTCCTGAGCCAGCTATGCTGGCTCAGGAATTCTGGGAGTTGAAGTCCACGAGTCATAAAAGAGCCCAGGTTGCCTACCCCTGCGTTAGGTCGTAGGAACACAACAGACAGGAGTCAGCTCTGGGAATGGGCCCGAGTTCTCTTATTTTAAACGGAACCAGCCAGGAACCCCTCAGGCCTTCTTGGGGGGGGGGATCTTTTTAATCTGTTGTAGCCCTTTATGGAGTAGTTGTCGACTTACAACCGCAACTGAGCCCCAAATTTCCGTTTCTAAGCAAGCCAGTTGTTAAGTGAGTTTTGCCCCGTTTTACAACTTTTCTTGCCACAGTTGTTAAGTCAGTCACTGCAGTTGTTTACTTAATAACATGGTTGTTAAGTGAATCTGGCTTCCCCATTGGCTTTGCTTGTCAGAAGGAGATCACATGACCCTGGGACACTGCAACCGTCATAAACACATGTCAGTTGCCAAGCATCTGAATTTTGATCACGTGATCATGGGGATGCTGCAATGGTCATAAGTGTGAAAAATGGTCATAAGTCACTTTTTTTCATTGCCGTTGCAACTTTGAATGGTCACTAAATGAATGGTTGTAAGTCGAGGACTATCTGTGTCTTATCATGGTAACCTGTGGAAGCAATCTGCACGTTTGATTCCACTCCATGCTCCAACTGAAGAGCTGCACCAATCAAGCTGCCTGGGATTTCATCCCACTTTAATTGTAATTACCAGCAAGGCAATTTTGCTTGAACATTTTTAAAGGAGTTAGGAATCGTCTTTGGATCTGAGCTGCTGTGCCTACACCAAACATCTTGGACCGTGTTTGTCAATCTTGGCAACTTCAAGATGTGCAGACTTCCAACCAGAGTTCTGAAATTCTTGAAGTCCACACATTTTAAAACTGCCAAAATTGAGAAACAACTGCTCTAGGATGCCAGATACTCAAACAAATATTTTTTTAAAAAGTACCGTGATCTTCCAGGGGGAGAGGGCACCAGGCTGAAAGAGAAAACCTTTGCTCAGGATTGGGGTTGGTCTAATAATACCCTGATCAGAGCTACATTTCTTCTTTTCCAGTCTATAAAACTAAGGGAAGGTTGGGCTTGCAGGTATGGCCAAACTGGTGCTGACCAAGTGCTCAAAGGTTGCCAAGCAGGTAATCCTTGGCTTACAGCCATTCATTTTATGACCTTTCAAAATGACAAGAGCATTTAAGAAAGTGTCTTATGACCAGTTCTCACACTTATGGCCATTGCAGCATCCCCAAAGTCACAGATCAAACTTTAGGTGCCTGGCAACCAGCATGTGAACACAATGGTTGCAGTGTCCTGGGGCCCTCGAATTGTCATTTGCAACCTTCCTAGGGGGCTTCTGACAAGCAAAGTTAATGGGGGAAGCCAGATTTGCTTAACGACCACATGATTCACTTAACAACTGAAGTGTTTCAATTAACAGCCATGGCAAAAAAAACGTTGTAAAATCAGGTGCAACTTACTTAACAACTTACTTAACAACTGCCTTGCTTAGCAATGGAAATTCTAGTCCCAATTGTGGTTGAGAACAACTTGTACTTCAAATATGATATCAATATCAATACTGAAATCAAACACTATTTGACAGAATCATTCTTGTTCCATAACGCTGAGCTGAAAAGAAAAGCTGATTTTGGTTGTGAACCTTTTTGACAAAAGAGCTAATTCCAGGAAAGTGCTGATGAAAATTGCTTTGTTTGCAAGTAGTGATGTCAGATTTGTGTTACTTGTTATTAATGATGTCAGTCACACATCAGCAGGGCTTTTTTTCAGCCGGAACGCGGCGGAACCGCGTTCCGGCACCTTTTTCCGGGCCGGCCGCACCGGAAATAGCCCCTCCCAAATTTTACTTGCATTCCTGTTCTCTAAAGGGGCGGTCCTAGGGTTTGATGAGGGCGTGGCCAGGTTTGAGTTCCGCCACCTTTTCTCCGAGAAAAAAAGCCCTGCACATCAGTGATGTCAAATGATCACACAGCACTGTGATCTAAGAAGAAACAACCCAGAATATTATCTGTGCACCTGAAACGGAAGCAAAGGAGAATCCTGGAAAGGATGTCAGTAAATGATAGTAAACAAGAAGGATATTTGCATAATTGAACTGGGGATGAAGAAATTATTCTGTTGCCCATCACCACCACTTTTTTCAACTCCAGAGCCAAAACAAATAAACACTGCAGTCTTTTGATTGTGAGTAGGGGAATATTGCAATCTATCTTTTCTATGTCTTTAGGCAGATACTATAACAGGCCTGTTTAACATTAGGCGGAACCAAAAAAAAACCCTTTTCCAATTGAAAGAAGTTGTACTGAGTTCTACCCTTGAAAAGAAGATAAAGACTATAACCAACATTTGTATATATATGGAATGGTTTTATTTTGTTTTACTTTTTAAAGAAAAGGTTGTCTGATCCTAAAAGGATACAAACTATTTTTTGAAGGGGAAAGCTTACTTGGCTACACTTTCTGTATTGCATTGCGTGGCAAATGAAAAAAATTTTATTAAAGCAGATTTATATATTGAATGATACGGGGTCGGGGGGGGGAGAGAAAGTATGTTGAAATGAAGCCCTTTTTAGCACCAATAGTTTTCTTACTGGTAAATTGAGAAAGGGAGACATTAAGCCCACCGCCAGTCCCCAGCCCCACACAATCATTCATTACGGCCCTCTTTCACTTGAATGTGTATGTGTTATTAATGAGGAAGATTATTTATCTTCCACATATTTCTTTCGGTTAACTCAGAAGATTGTTATGTAAAGATCTAGACTAGAGATAGCAAAACAGTTACAAGAATTTTCACTGGCAGGGTCCTTTTATCATGTGGGCCAATAACATCCCAGGACTCCACCCAGCAAATTTAGTCAGCTTCTTACCTCAATCTCAGGATTTCATTGTCTGGGTTTATCAGCTCTCTATTTCTCAAAGGGAGATATGAAATTAACTGGAACAATTCTTGAAGGTAATTTTTCGACATGGTGGTCAACTCAGCTTATGGCTTGGTTTAGACCAGGGTAGGCAACCGTGGCTCTTTTATGACTTGTGGACTTCCTGGCTGGCTCAGGAATTTTGGGAGTTGAAGTCCATAAGTCATAAAAGAGCCAAGGTTGCCTACCCCTGGTTTAGACAGAGCTAATCTATTGGCCACAGATTGGTACAGCCCAGTGACACGGACTGAAAAACAATCCCTATTTGTGGATCCTTATTATCTGGATTTACTATGTATTGTCCATTTACATATTTATTTATTAAATATTATACATTGTAACTATACTACATACCTGGGGAAGAAGTTTTGGAACCATAATTTTCTATGAAACCTAATATAGAAATATCATTTTATTTAAAAAAAAAAACCCTCCAGTTAATTAGTGAAATTGGAAAGTTATCTACTTTGCAAACTTTAAAGAAACAATATAAACAGGAAATGTTACACAGTGGATCTACAAACTGGAAAATTATAAGCATGTGGTTACTTTGCATGAGATCTCCTGTATACTCTTATTTATTAGTACTTTGGGGAAAGGGAGGTTTTCAGATTCAGAGTTGATTTACAAGAGCAGAAAATGTCACAATCCCCATTAATTTGTCATAATTTGTATTTCTGCTTAGAGAAATACATATAGTTATGTAAACTCAACTCCTGGTTTTACTATCATTTGTGACTTGCACAGCTGTTCAGCTAAGTCTACAGACAGTGTGCTTGTTCTGCATTAAATTCCCCAAATAAGGCATTATCTGTAAAATTATGGTGTAATCTCTTTTCTTGAATTTGTTTCTGAGGCCATAACTTCTTCATTCATTGGGGATCATGGCTTCAGGCCTTTGATTTACAACCACCTCCACACTTCTGTGGAAAGAAAGAAAGAAAGAAAGAAAGAAAGAAAGAAAGAAAGAAAGAAAGAAAGAAAGAAAGAAAGAAAGAAAGAAAGAAAGAAAGAAACTAGAGGCAATTTTTGTTATTGCTTTTGTCAATGATCATCTATTCTAAGGGGTAAATGAGTCTCCTTACTGTGCTGCTGAAGTACGGTTCATCAGTGTAGATTTCTGTGCATCTCCCTCCCCTACTTTCTCTCTGTATTGTATCTGTCTTATCAAAATGTATAGAATTACAGACTTGGAAATTAGCTCCAAAGTTAATACATTTGTAACCCTCTACTTGCTGCAGGAAATCCAGTATCTCTAGGAAATGATTATATAGACTGTATTAAGCCACGTACCATTAATGATAACAGCATAACTAGATTCTCACTATAGTTCTAGGCACCAAATATGGCAATCTATGGTCTTTCAGCTGTCCAAAATGACTAGTGCCAGTAACCCTTGCCAGTAGTTTTAATGGCTAGACCCTTCTGAGAGCTGTAGTTTAGCAACATTTGTAAAATTACATATTCCTCATGTTTTCTGTATACACTTGACAGTATATATGTGACAGACTTGAACAATGGGCCTATCCAACAACATGAAATTTAATGTGGAGAAAAGCAAACTTTTATGTTTAGCTACGAAAAAACAGAGGTACAAGTACAGATTAGGCGAAACCTGGCTCAAAAACAGTAACTATGAGAGGGACCTTGGAGTCCTAGTGGACAATCACTTAAACATGAGCCAGCAGTATGTGGCAGCAGCCCTTCCAGCTCTATTCTGATTGATTGACTTACAAAGGAGCAAGTCCTACAGAACTCAATATATTTACAAATAACCAGGGCTTTTTTTTTTGTCATAGAATGCCCAGAACAGAGTTCTGGCACCTTTTTTGGATGGAACCTTGTAGGGTGGGCAAGGCGGGTTGTATGTCATGTGTGAGTTCCGGCACTTTTTTTTATTATTATTATTACAAAAAAAGCACTGCAAATAACTGTGGCTAAGATAAAACTAACAACTATATAGATATACAGTATTCAAATTCTATGCTGAAACCTGGCTTCTCATTGTGTCTCTGCATGCTGATTCTGCCTCTTTATTTTCTAACCTTTCCATTTTAAGCAGAAGGCTCACTAATGATGTCTACTTGTGTGTGCTTTCTGTTTGCTTGCTACCTGTAGAAAACTTTTTCCATAGAGGATCTGCCTTTCATGATGCATTCCTAGTGGTAACTATCTGCTTACCCTTACACCACCCTGGAGATGAAAAATAATGTTGCCTTACAGCTCTGTTTTTATCAATACAATCACCTCACTCCCATGAGTGGAGACTGCATTGAAAGCCACCACTGGGTAGTGATGATAAAGCGGGGAAGTGTGCTGCATGTGCTGCCTGCCTGATGACTAGCTGTAGAAAGGGGCTTATTTGCAGATCAGGCCTTTTAATGTCTGCTTCTGGCAACGGCTACCTGCCCAGAACTGTATCAGCATCATGGCTCTAAGGCTTCAAAGAAACACAACCCTGAAAATATTGGAGGCCACGGGAGAAGGAATGTTAGGAAGATGCAGTCTGGCTGGTACAGGGAAATGAGAGCAGGCTGGACTACCTTTGTTTAAAGTCTCAGCTTAACAAAGAAAGTTGACAGCTTTAATGTATGTATCCTGCTGTAAAACATTATTCAAAGCTCTCGAAAACTTCTGTTAGCAGTATAATATAGTTGTGAACAGTAAGGGAGAGGATCCCTGCAGAACTCCATAAATCAGAGATCTAAATATAATACAATTCTTCACCATCATGTTCTGGACCAGCCTGGGAAAAACTGCTGAAAGAGTACTGCATGTTAAAGCAGTACTCTTAAAGCCCCAAGTCACAGACAAGCTAGAAGAATCATAGGCTTGATGTTTGAAAGCAGCTCAGAAGACTGGAAGGATGGCTGCACTTCCTTCATCTAATTTCCAATATAGACCATTCACCAATATGATCAAAGCAGTTTCAGTGCAGTTTTTCCTAGGCTGGGTCTGAACTGAAGTTTTATTGCAAAAATATAATTGAAATACTGGTAGGTCTAGATAAGCAATGCAATCCAGATGTATTTGGTGTAGTGAGATTCTACCTATCAAATTTCTAGACAAGAAATAGGAAAAAAAATAGCTTTTGAAGGACATGAAACCTCATATAAGTTGCTTTACTATAGGAAACTTAAGTCATTATAAAAGAATTTCAATGGCTTCTGTGAATAAAATGCAAGCTCTATTTAAATCAAGGTTATGATTCTTATACTTTTTGTGTGGCAAATAAGGCTAGAAACCAAACTCTTTCATGGCAGGAGTAGCAGTTTCCACATTTCTGATTAACAGACTGATCTGGTATCATCCAAGAATTAACTCTTATACTATCTTCTTTATCACTTTTTCCTGGAATTGAATAATTGGGACTATATAAATGTTCCAGGTAAAGGAAGATTTTCTTCAGTATTGGTCATATAATTGCCTGTTTTAGACAGGGAGAAATGCATCTCATCCACAAGAAGATGCTAACTATAACATCAGTCCCATTTGAGAATTAGTAATCTGAATGGGTGAAGGCCAAAAGACAGAAATTGCCTCCATACGTAACCTCTCCACATTCTATAAGCTAAACAAAAATTCAAATCCCCAAAACTACACAAAAAGCATCGCTATGAGTTAAGTCAAAGAGATCCCATCAACATTGTCCACAAAGATGGATGCAAGTTCTCCATTGCAAGACACCAACTGTTTAACATGATGGCGGAGATGACATATACTAGCCTGTTCTGAGGCAATAATAAACTAGATAAGGAAGGACATATTTTCTTATCTTATGACAACATCAATATGCTGAGGGAGATGCTAATAATCATCCATCCAGATTCAATAGATGTATTGAGCAATTGATGAGACTGTGTGAAAAAGATCCTGCCATGACATCATGGTCATTGTTCAGAGAACTTTAACACAAGAAAAATGCTTTTGGGATAGATTACAAAACAGGTTCATCATAGATATGTTTGAAATTGATAAAAAGTTTTGACATTTTTTGCAATGAGACTTACGCTGTAGGATTCATTGAGTCAACCTTGATTTTGTGATCGCAGGAACGAGTCCATACCGTTTTCTTGGTAATATTTTTCAGAATTGGATTGCCAATATTTTCTTCATAACTCATGGTCTCCAGATTTTAAAAAATATGGAGCTACTCAATATCTTTAACCAGTGTATCAAATTGGCTGACACTGGGATCTATAATGCGGAACAAGTTATCCTTGCAGTTTAAGAGGGAATGCAAAGCATATACTTCACCAAGGACATTTACAGTTTTTCATTTTTATATTACTAGATTTTTTAAATATTATATTTAATATTTTATTGACCACTTAGAGCCATTAAAATTGGTGGTATTCATATGTATTGAATGAATACATCTGCGTAAATTGCAAGTATATTTCTCAACCACAGATAATAAGTTGCCCACTGAGTGAATAAGTGGTTCCAACAAAACAACATACTGACAACTACATTTTTATGAAAAGTAACCATTTCTGAACAAATGTGCAATGTGACATGTCGGCATGGAATAGCCACTTAAAATTCCCAAAGTTTGTGACATCATACTTAATTATATCCGGAACAGATTAAGTTCTTTACAAAGAACACATTCCAGAAAATGAAAGCACTGGGGGAAATTTAGATATGCATGTACTGAATTCTCTAACTAATATATTTATTGAGATAAATCTTGTATTACAATAAATCAGAATAAATTATAATTAATGTGCACTTGGACAAAATGATTCAGTGTTGGTAAAGAAGTGATTCAATCCCAAATAAATAATAAAAATCCAATAAGTCCAATAAACATATATCATATAATGTACAGCTTTATTAATTCATTGTAGACTCTTTTCTTTCCAAAACCTTGTAACATCTCAATATTGCCCTATTTCTAAAGCGTTTATTCTGAACCTTTAATAATTATTTTAACATCCTTATGCCCAAATATTTAATAAAATCTAGCAGACATTCTGCTTTTATCTTCTGATGTTCTTAAATTTTTCACTGCTGAAATATCATCTTAGGTTCATGTACAATGACCTGCATACATTAAAAAAAACCCCTGCTTTTCAGGTAAACTATCACTTTAAATGCCTATTTAGATCTAATATTTAAAATATTCGTTACTAGGTCAAATACTGCAGAGAAATAACTGCTGGAATTTTAATAATTTTAAAAATTGGTTTTGAAAACATCAGTTCCTCTAGTAGCAACTTCAGGTAGATAAAACAGCTAGAGCAAAATGAATCTCCTAAAAAGAAAACAAAAAATATTTGTATATGCTTGGGTCAACTTTGAAGTACTCAGTATTGCCATTTTTTAAAAAAAGACTTATAAATTACATGTTTATAGATAAAGCATTTTATAGCTGTTTAGTATGTTTTAATACAATACTTTATAGATATTTATCAAGTTTTTATGAATAAAATATTTTATAAATATTTATTAGAATATCATGGTTGAGGTGGATTTGGATGGCCAACAAGAACCCATAATTGTTTGGGAATAAGCAGAAACTGCAAGATAAGATTCATTTTTTGTTTTTATGAGCATTCTCGGAATAAATAAGCTGAATATTACTCTCCTCTTTCTAATTGGTATGAGGCACACAAAGCATAATTCAGTGTGTCCTTTCCCAAACTTTGATCTCCTTAGGTTGTTGGACTGTAGCTCACATAGTTCCCAACCTATAATCCAACAACAACTAGAAACTAAAGTTTGGAAACTCTATTCTAATGTTTGACTGGAAGATTATTGTTCTGTCTGAAATCTGGCAGATTATCATTCAAAACTGCAGAAAAATAAACGGATTATGTTGCCTAGTGAAATATTAATGCAGCCAATCCAATCATTAGGTCACATCCAAGGATCTACTTCCTCTGATGAATAGCTACAAACAAGCTTCAAATCCAATGTATAAACTACGCCTTCAGTCCAATCTAATCCATGATTTTTTTAAATTATTTTATTTGCAAAACAAAAATGACAATTCTTTTGAATTCATGGATCATTAGGTTTTTTAATGGTTTTTCAATTTAACTCCATTTTCAAATAAAATTATGTTTTCAAATGTAGGGTCTCTGGTGAGCCATTCTCCAAAAACACAATTTAAAGAGAGATAAAAAGACATCTGGAGTTGAATATTCAAAATCCAAATGTATGAAACTTTTGTCTAGCTCAGTGTTTAAAACTGTAATCTTAAAACTGAAGCTTGCAGCTGAAATTTTCATTTCAAATGATAATACACATACATACGGACATATACACAAAGAGGGAGAGTGATCATTCCAAATATTAAAAGTAATATGAACTAGAGTTTAGTTTCTAGTTTTGTTTTTAAAAGTAGGTGGCTTGTCACCTGGTTGCCTAGCCGCCGAAACCATAAATCCAGAGCCCTCCTTGAAGAAGATGGGCAGTCTAGAAACATGAAATATAAACAAATAAATAAAATCTGGAGTTGGTTCTATTGCTCTGGGAAAAATAAAAGTTAATACAAGGTCAGATGTCTATGGAGATTCTCAGCCATCTAGGTCACGATTGTCCCAAAAGTGCTTTTTCAAAAGGCAACGGGGTTTTCTTGGTTTTTCCTTGAAGAAATATAAATCCTTCCATTCCCCATCATTCAGTCAGAACTGAAGAAGCTTCTTGGACGAGAAGCGAAACGTTTTCAAGGAAAAACAAAGAAAGTCCCGTTGCCTTTTGAAAAAGCAGCTTTGGTACAAGGTCAGATGTTACAAGTACCATGTGCCTACTACTGAAAGGAACAATGTAACGTTCTCTGGTCTAACACTGTTTAGTAATGCACAATACATTGCATGCAGCAGTTAGTCAAATGAATTAAATGAAAAAATAAAGGGGAAAGAAGAAGAGATGTCCCTGTACTTTGATTTTCAGTAACATATAAAATTGGGATCTAATGCTTCAGTTAAATGTCATTGATAGAGGAGTATAATCCAAGAGTTAAAATAAACTGATATTTTGTTAATAGGATTTGAGCTTTAGATTTAATAATTTGTGTGTGCATTTGTACGTTTGTGAGACTTTGAGTGTTGAATGGACTAGTCCCTGCAGTTTTCGACAGGTTCTGCCCAGAGTCAATTGGATTGTGATGGGTGGCTAAAAAAATTGAATAAATAAATAAAAATAAAATAAAAAGGGGGGTTTGGAGATGTTTTGTCATTGCCTTTTTCCTAGGACTCAAAGAGAGTGACTGGCCAAAAGTCACACAGCTGGGTTCATGCCTAAACCAAGACTCAGAATTCACAGTCATCCAGGTTCTAGCCTGGCACCTTGACCATTACACCTGGTTCTTGGGTTTAATATTTACATTACATTATTTCATAACAGCGATTTCGTTATGTCATATAGCAAGAAAGGCTTCTCATTTCTTGCACTTTTCAGTTAAAAAAGGGGGCTGTTAAATTAGCAAAAGGAGTGCACAGAGTTTTTAAAACACATTTTAACTTATTTTTCAATTGTTTATTAAACGACCCTTCTGAGATCATAGACTTGTTTAAAAGTCTTTGCTCAGTAAAAATTTACTTAGGCCAGCATTCTTTGTACAGTTCCCAATGTCAGAAATTGTCAGATGGTCCAGCAGAAATTGGCTGACAGTCTTTTGGAACATGATGGATTTGTTTTTCTTCCCACCCATAAATAAAACAAGAAGTAATGTTTTAAAGCTAGCTATTTGAGTTCCTTGGCCTTAATAGAATGTAAGATGCATGGAAAAATTCTTGATAACTTCCTCCAGCCTGATGTCATCCAAATGGATTGTAACCATAGTGCCCAGAAATCCACCATAGTATGGCCAATGGCTGGGAAATCTGAAAGTTGTAGTCATAACACAACTGGAGGATACCAAGTTGGTTTATGAGCAAGGTTGGTTCATAAGTTCAATGGCAGTGACCTCCATTGAATTCAAGGATATGCATAGGAAATATAATAATAATAATAATAATAATAATAATAATAATAATAATAATAATAATAATAATAATAATAATAATAATAATAATAATAATAATAAGTTGGAAGGGACCTTGGAGGTCATCTAGTCCAACCCCCTGCTCAGGTAGGAAACCCTATACCATTTCAGACAAATGGCTGTCCAGTCTCTTCTTAAAAACAGTTTGGAGCATTCGCCACTTCTGGAGGCAGGTTGTTCCACTGGTTAATTGTTCTAACTGTCAGGAAGTTTCTCCTTAGTTCTAGGTTGCTTCTCTCCTTGATTAGTTTCCATCCGTTGCTTCTTGTCCTGCCTTCAGGCGCTTTGGAAAATAGCTTGACTCCCTCTTCTTTGTGGCAGCCCCTGAGATATTGGAATACTGCTATCATGTCCCCCCTCGTCCTTCTNAAACTGGATGCAGTATTCCAAGTGTGGCCTTACCAAGGCATTGTAAAGTGGTATTAATACTTCACGTGATCTTGATTCTATCCCTCTGTTAATGCAGCCTAGCACTGTGTTGGCCTTTTTGGCAGCTGCAGCACACTGCTGGCTCATATTTAAGTGATTGTCCACTAGGACTCCGAGGTCCCTCTCACAGTTACTACTACTGAGCAAGGTACCTCCTATACCAGGGGTAGGCAACCTCGGCTCTTTTATGACTCGTGGACTTCAACTCCCAGAATTCCTGAGTTCTGGGAGTTGAAGTCCACGAGTCATAAAAGAGCCGAGGTTGCCTACCCCTGCCCTATACTATACATGTACATTTGGTTTTTCTTGCCTAAATGTAGAACCTTACTTTTTTCACCATTGAATTTCATTTTGTTAGATATAACTTAGGTTTTCAGAATATTTGAGTATATTCTGGATGATTACACCAATATCTTGCCCCAACCTCCAGCTGAATATTTCTGATAACTTGTGACAGAGAATAAACAGTTAATGGAAGTTAAAAATTCCAACGAAATGCTTACCAGATTTTTCTCTGGGAAAATGGAATGGAGCTATCTCTTAATGGTAGACTATATGCTTGCATGAAGAAGGCTCCTGTGTCAATCAATCCCTTGCATCTCCAGTTCAAAGAATCAAGAAATACTGTATGTGACCTTACAAACCTTTGCCTGAGAACATGTTTGCTGAGACAATGATGAGCTAATGATGGCTAGTCAACATGGTGCCCAGAAGCTTCAATGTATGTGTATGTCCATGTGTATTCATAGAAGTTGTTTTGGTCACTATCAAGCGCCCAGGGTCATCTTTATTTTCAATAAAGTTACTTCCAAGACTGTCTTCAAAAAGAGAAAAAAAATCATTGAGCAAGTGATGGACAGTAACGTGATATAATTAGTTTCTTGTGATCTATGTAAGAAGTGTGTAACATAGATTAAGCTGAAGGCCACATCAAGTTTTGTGCATCCTGCCCAGAACTGCATTCCAAAAGTGATTTAAGTACATTAGGAACTTTTTAATAAAATAAAGAGTTCCATGGTATCAAATTTCATCACCTAAGGTCCTCCATGAAGAATATATTTTAAAAGTCAAAAATTGGGGGAAAGATACTGTGTGGAGATATGTGATCAGCTGCTTTTTACAGATAGCACAAGAACAGTGATTCATAAATATTTTCCAAGTTAGAAATGTTATATGGGTTTGTTTCATCATTGATTCCCAAAGTTCAGAAGGAATGTGTAAAGGGAATGTCTCATCCGGACATAGATTTTATTTTTCAATAGCAACAATGCAACATTGATTGGATGAGAGTTTTTTTTTCAGTTTGAAAGAATTATCAGAGATTGGTGGAATTATATCTCCATCTTGTGGACAGATAATAAATGAAACACTCATGTAAAAATGAAACAATTTCCTTGATTAAAAAAGAAAGAAAAAAGAACAGCACAGTCTGCCTATTAGAGTTGAGAATAACTCAGAAGGCTATTCATAATTTTGGAAGAAATTTTAAAAAATTATCAAACTTTTTTCCTTTGGTGAGCCCATGTTTCTACTTTTTATATCAGCGGTGTCCAACCTTGGTTACTTTAAGACTTGTGGACTTCAGCTCCCATAATTGCCCAGCCAGCATCTCTGGACTGGAGCACTGAAGAATTTCATTGACAGGTTTTTAAATTCTGTCACAAGAACCTTGCAACAGTAAAGATCTCCCTTGCATTGAAGAGTCCAACTAAATTAAAATACTGGGTCACCATTACATGGTCTACGTTTAAATTAAAAGTATTAGTAAAACATCCATGTAAAAAAAATCTACTTGGTTTAGCTCTAACAAGAGCAACCTAAATATTACCATTTCTAGCAATTATGGTTATGTAGTGGTCTTCAGTAGCTGAAATTTGTTTAATAATCAAATATGAAGATACCTTAAATAAAATAGCAATTACACTGGCTATTTTCAAAACTTTGTTTTCTGATCATATAGCCACATCCTCTAGTCCAGAGGTGTCATGTAATGAACCCTGATCCATCAGCCAACGCAACAGTGTCACACTTGCAATGTCATGTGACATGTTGCGATGTATCACGACTTTTTTTCCATTGCCGGCAATGGGGTGGGCGGGGTTTCACCATGACACATCCGGCCTGACACCACTGCTCTAGTCTATGGATTGGAAGAAAAGTATTTTGACATGTAACTCCTATAATGGTTGTGCTGTAATCTCCTTTAGTAGAAGGGTCAGTGGGTGGAATGATTGATACTATACTCTTGCAGGTTTTTGTGCCAGGAGCAAGAAGAAAGGGTTAAATAACTCTATTAATTCTCCATCCCGTTTTTCACAAGGTGTATTATTTTGACTAAAATGTCTCCCATGGATCCCCTCTCATTGGTGTTCATGTGAAAGACTAAATCCATCTAAATGTTAGTTGAACATGTAAGAGCAGGGTCCATCTGCTTTGTCAACCAGAGATTTGGGTACCTGGATTACAGCAGAGATTGTGTAACTAATGTAGAAATTTGGTCTATTCATTAAATGAGCTCTTTTCCCAGTTTTGAAGAGTCTGAGGAAGTTTGCCTTGACATGTTTCCAGAAGGGAAACATATTTTAAAAGCAGATGAAATGTTTTAACAGTTGAAAAATCATGTAGTCTGTATGTCCGACAGTCTCTTTTAAGCTTAAATATATTCACTTTTATACACTGAAAATAATTACTGCTTGATCTTCACTTTTAAATGGTCACCAAAGCTTTGAGATGAATTCAAGATTAATTAACATTATTGTGACTTTTACGTGCTTTAAATTTCTGAGCACAATATGGATGCGAAGAAGTCTGCTGATGGAAAAATAAATATACTTACATACCTTCAGTAGAAAAGCTATTGTGACATCCACAAGGACTCCCTTCCTTGAAAACATGTGAAATAACTGTAGCCAATAATTAGTGGAATTCATGCCAGTGATAGCAACAGCAATTGCTTTGGCTGGATTGCACCCCATGTCTATGCAGCTCAGGGTATGTAAATAATTTCCGTTGTAATGTAATCTCGAGGCCAAATCCTATTCCCTTCCTGGCATGACTGAAAGATGATCTTTCCAGGAATCCATTCTGGAAAAGTTAAGATCAGATCAAATTCTGCCTTACCTTTGTAGACCTTGGTTCTCTGAATTGTTTAAAGCTATAGCTTCTTTAAGGCAAACTTATTGGCAAAAAAAAACAAAAACCTGAGGTGATTATTTTCTGCTTGATCTTTTAAACCAGGGGTGTCAAACTGCCGGCCCATGGGCCGGATGCATCATAGCAAAACCGCGCCCACCCCATTGCCGGCAATGGCAAAAAAGTTGCGATACGTTGCGACACCTCACAGGATGTTGTTCCAAAACCCTTAATTTATTATCCTGCAACAAAATTTTGAGACCGCTCAGCCTTAAGTTTAAAAAAAAAAAAAAAAGTAAAGGTGTCTCCAAGGGTTTTACCCTGCTAGGCATGACCGACTATAGGGGACGGTGTTTATCTCAGTTCCTTAAACCAAAGAGTCAGCAATATCTGGAAACATTTCCAGAGTCATGTGGACATGACAATGTGCCACAGCATAAAGCATATGGCAAAATATGGAATGCTGATACCTTCCCCCGTGCTTATATGCGGTACCTATTAATCTACTTGAATTTACCTGCTTTTGAACTGCTAGATTGGTGGAAACTGGGACAAGTAATGGGAAGGTGTCTTGAGGCACCTGGGTTTCAAACTGCCAAGATATAGATCTTTAGTGGTCTAAGACTCAGCATCCTAACCATTGAGTCATCGCATCCCATCAGCCTTAGAAACAAAGCCATACATATAACATAGTAGTGTATGTAGGTGTATGTATGCATATAGCACAAATATACACACATATATACCTGCTTTGTGACCAAGTGAGTCTTGATTTATCCAGCTATGTGACTGATAATCTCTTCTTAGAATGCCACTGCCTCTTCTCCTAGTCTGAACCTTTATTACCTTTCGCATATGAAGGCTTCTTGGCTGTATTTCAGGGGGACAGTTATAGTGTTATACGTGATGCCTTCAAGAATAATGCCAGCAGTGGTTGATGTGGTCTTTCTCATGTTCTTCCAAAATGAAATGCATCCCATGAATCATGATCATTTTCCCCCATAACAATGCAATTGTTCAAATTTACTGTTAGATAGCCCTCACAGATGTTATGTGGGCTAAGCAACATTGGTGATAACATAGCTGTTACAACAGTAAACATTCCCTTAATGTATCTCCAAAGCTTAACCTATCCAAACTTTGACCTTGGCTTTCTTCAATAGGTCAGAATCAATATTGATATCCTACTTCAAAGATATAATTAGACATGGCAAACATCTGTATGAAAAATATATATTAAACTACTCCAGAACACCCTTAATTATTTTTAACTCTTAATACTCAGACACGACTTGTAAATATAATTTTCATTGGAGACAATGCATTATTTATATACTTTACTTTTTCAACATCACAAATCAGTTAACACTGTAATGAGGATGTGGTTTTAATTTGAAAATTATATTAAGTATCTAAAATAATACCCATGTTTTAACAGTTCCAGATTTTACTGTTTGTTTGTCATCTGACATATTTAAAGGCTAAGCAATAAAATAAAAAGAAATAATTATAAGTGATTAAAGAAAAAAGGTTCCGAAAGGAAACAGTATCCCATAATTCATTTTGCATGAGATTTCTTACATCAATATACAACCTAGTTGTAAATTCACCTGTGGGTCATAAATTCTGAAGATGCTGTCATCTTTCAGAATATATGATGTGGGACTTTGTCTACTTGATCTATATGCTACTTTGACTTTACTGATATGGGCATCTCTGCATTTATCCAATTAGCTGAATATTGGTTATATAGGCAGTTTTTCACGTTTTTAAAACCTCTACCTCTCAGAACTATTTGGAAATGGTTGAAAATCAACCCAGAACGTTCTACACACAAAGTGCACATTCAGGGGATTTTACAAACGTTCACAAAACACCACTGTTATGAACCATGGGATGCATTAAAGATGTCTGGGGCAGATATAGGTTTAAACACTTCATTCCATTGCTGTCAATTTTCTTGCTCCCACAGCCAAGACTCCAACAAAATGATTCCTAGGAAATAGAGTATGGACACCAGAAATGTGTTTTTTTCCCTTTTAGTGTGTAACTACATGGTCTGAATAAGGGTCTAGGCTTGTCCAAGTTGCTTTGGAGATGATACAATCCAAAATGATGCAAGATCAGAAAAAAATTGTTCTATTCTATTTAGCAAGGGGAAAAGACAAATGCTTGCATTTCCAGGAGCCATGGTGGTACAGTGGTTAGAATGCTGTATTGCAGGCTAACTATGCCCACAGCCAGGAGTTCGATCCTGACAGGCTCAAGGTTAACTCAGCCTTCCATCCTTCCAAGGTTGGTAAAATTGAGGACCAAGACTGCTGACACTGCAAACTGCTCAGAGTATTGTAAAGCACTATGAAGCAGTATATAAGTCTGCTACTGCTATTTCCGATTGATACTGTTTTACCTCAGGGCCTGGGCTTCACTGAATTTGAAGCTCATCCTATTAAGTACAAATTCTATACTGCCACTCTTCAACATCTAATGCGTCCTTTAGCATCAAGGCAGAGGAAATACTGATCCAATTTACAGGTAACCTAATTCAAAGAATACCTTTCCCCACTCAGATAGATATATGCACTTTAACAGAATTCTGGATGGGTTCCAAGTTAGGGAAAGTTCCTAAAAGACAGAAACAAAGTTTGAAAATGTCCTCGATAGCTTATGGAAAACAATTGAAAACAAAGAATGAAATCTAAGAGACAAATATAAAGTTCCCCCTTGGCAAAAGAAATGCAAAGATAAAGAATGGGGGATATCTAGATGATATAATATTAAAATTGTGATTGTTCACAAACTATAAGCAGAAAGTTGACATTGCTGTATAAAAGGGAAGTACAGTTTTTGATTGCATTAACAGATTTTAATTATAGGCCATCAGTGTCATCTCTTAGTGATCATGTAGATAATCTTTCTCCAGATGATTCAACTCCAACCTGGCCATTCAAATCTTCCAGCATCATGGAAGTATCATCTAACATACAGATAATGTTGTGACGCAAAGGAATTCTGCTATCTTAGGCATTTGAAAAGAAAATTTTAGGTGACTTCTTGCTACCAGTGCATCCGGGCAATTGTGCTTTGAAGGCCAATTGAAATACAAAGGCTGTTGTGTGAATGATCCTATTTTTGAAGAACTGAGCTGATGTTGGTTATCTGATTCAATAGAATAAATATGACTTCATATGTACTCTGGTAAGACTACTGCAGGATTTTATCCTGCAATTCCTCTCTTCAAAGGGTAAAGAATTAGGTGCCTGGGCAGAACAATAAAATGACACAAAGTTGATATCCATATTGGCAATATTAAATATTTCAGGATGAGTTTATCTTATATTCATGTTTGGTGAATGACACCTACTAAAGAAATCAGTAACACCAATATTCTCTGGATTTACTTTCCCACTGACATCACTTACAAAATTTTTCCTCCCTTTTTTGCCAAGAAACTCGAGTAAGTGGTTATAAGGCAATGAAACTTATGCTAAACTAGACGTAACAGAACTGAGTAAATCTCTGAAGCAACAATAACCCTGAAACTTCTGGTCATTATTAAATTCCATAATTATTAAATTCTAGTCAATTAATTACTATTAAAGTTGAGTTATACCAATACAACAGATTAACAAGCAAATCCTTTACATAGATAAATAAAATCCAATTTATATAGGCCTAAAACAATACTTCCAGTTTTTGTAGCTAAGCAGTATCTTATATTTCTTAGGAAATAAAGATGATTTCATAATCTAGGTAATTCTTGGAACCATATTACAATACTGTGCCTAATTCCCAGCTTTTAAACAAATTGTTGTGTAGTTCACAAATTAAAAAACACTTGAGGGTATTATCCAGTTAAATGATTATAGTTTGCTATATATAATTATAATGTAGGCATTAGAGGAAAAGTAGGGAATGCATTCCTGTTTTTCTTCCATTTAACAAATATTTCCATTCATGTTTAGAGTTTACCCCAATGCAAATAACTTACTGCCAGTGAGAGACCAACCCTTTACACAGTACCAGTTTCAATTTTAATAACCAATTTTTGAAATTTTTTCAATGCCAATATGGATTGAGTTTAATGAGATCTTTAGCCAAACTTAACCCATGGTATGTTGAAGTAATTTGTCAAGGCTGAATTTACATTCAACTATTTAGTAAATTCATTAAGTGATTAATTCAGATTATGTGAGGTGACTGGCTTTATTTGAAAGTTGGCAGGAACTACAGATTTAAAAAATGTATCAATAGAGCATTCCTTCTTTCTGAGAAGATATGATGGGAACTATGTAATTCTGATTTTGCATCACTGACATAACATTCATGCCTCTATTTCCATTTCTAGGGCAAGATAATATACAATCATTATGCACAGAAGCATCTCTTAAAAAAAAAAAAAAGAGTTGGAAAAGAAAGGGATAGTTGCTTATCTATTTTCCCAACTGCAGGAAACGTCTGTATTATGATAAAAAGAATTACTCAAACAACTGGAATGAAGATTGCAGATCACGTCAACATGTAATGTGGCTGAAAAGGTTTTAACCAATTCTTTGCAGCTTAGGAAACAGGATTCCAAAAAGATTTGGTAAGGTTTATTTGAACCGTATGACCAAATATTACTAAGCAAAGAATTCTAGCTCAGCATTTGAAATATTCAAAATCTCTGCCCAGACAAATTACATTCTAAAGAAAATATTTGCTTAAATAAATGATATAAAATTATTTATCTCTGAATTCTTTTTTTTCACGTCTTTCACGCATGACTTCCACCACATGTGGCCAAAGATAAGGCTTATCCTAAAAAATTAAGACAGAAGACATTTTTATTAGTTTTACAAAACACATAAAAATTAATACTATAAGTTAATAAAGAGCAGAAGCAGTAAAGAGAGTAAAAATGCAGAAAGAACAAAATAGAAGCCCCTGATTCTGATTTCCTTTGCAGCACGAGTACATTTACAAAATTGCCTCTTACTCTGATTACAAAAAATCCTCACTTTTTTCTATTATCCATTTTTTTTCTAATCATAAACCACAAGTCATAAGTGCATTTTTTCTGTTTCCTGCAAAAAATCCATAAGGTGTTTCCAGTCAACCATAAATGTTAGATACTGGTTTTTCTCTATCAAATCATTCCTCTTTGCAAGTGTCAAACCTTTCCACTCTTGTGCTTACAATAATTTTGCTGCAGTTGTCATATATGAAATTGACTTTTTTCTAGTCGCTTGTCCATTAGTTCCAAAAACAAAGTCTAAGTATTTTTACCCTTTACAATCTTCTGAATTAATTCCTGACTAGAATGACTTAATAGAGGATATGCAATAATACATCTAATTATTTGCAATCGTGGTGAATATCTGTAGCTCGGGTGTAGGATGAGGGTGAAGGTTAGTTCTCCGAGGTTGTGGGTTTGTTTCCAAACGCTTCGTTACCAGGCTAGGTAACATCTTCAGCAGCGTTTAGTGGAGTTCAGATTAGTCCATTAAACGCCGCTGAAGATGTTACCTAGCCTGGTAACAAAGCGTTTGGAAACCAACCCACAAGTTCAGAGAATGAACCTTCACCCTCACATCTATTTGTCTTTTAGGATACCACAAAATATTAAATGTATTAACCTTATGGAAGTTATTTTACTAAGCACTTGTCAGCTAACAAAGAACTCTTCACGGCTCTCTTCTTGTATTATATTTACTGATATGCAGATCTCTATGCACAGGGCACACTATCTTTCTCTAATCTGAGAGAATACGTATGGAGAGTTGGACTACAAAATATATTGGTCTCCCACGTCACTTTTTGTTATTCAGCTGGGATTGGGAGAGGGGGGAAGGTCTCATCACTGGATTTTTGGTATAGAGGGACACTATTTAAGGCCTTTTCATCTCCAGCAACTCCAGGATATAAAATAGATCTTGTTCTTCAACTGAGAACAAGGTTCTTTAGTCCACAAAATGAAAAGCAAAGTAAACATTTTTTTCTGTTATCCACAGAGCTTTATATTAGCGTTCTACAGTTCACTTGTTTTAAATATGATACTGTACTGAGAATCATTTTTATAAAGCAAGATAGAGCGTTATGACTCTAAAAAGTATAAAGGGAGTACTAAAAGTCATGTATTAAGCATTATGCTGTTAATATCAAAGTTAATTCTACACCAGGCGAGCTTATTGAAACTGCTCCCAATGATGCTAACGGGTGGAACTCTTCTTCCCCACAACATCTTTTTGGGGCCAAAACAGTCTGTGACTGCCTTCACACACCATAGCTTGTCTTAACCTTGATTTACCTATTACTGGCAGAATTTAAAACAGCTAGGTACAACTATAGCTTTAGAGAATAAAGAATGTTTTTTACTTCAATGTCTTCCCTAAGAGGGAAGAAACTTCTTAGAAATGGGGAGCCCTCATGGGGAGCCCTCATGTACTAGAACAGGGTTTCCCAACCTTGGCAATTTTAAGATGTGTGGATTTCATTTTCCAGAATTCCTTAGAAAGCATGGGAGATTGTCCATACAACTTAAAGCTGCCAAGATTGAGAAACACCGTACTAGAGTCTGATGCATGCACTGCATTGGATAATTATTTAATTCAGATGTTTTTATTTATAATCTCTCTCACACAAACATTCATTCTACTCAGATTAGCAGAAATTTCTTTGGGATGATTTTTTCACCATAAAATGAAGGTTTGAAATATCTTAAATCATTTAATTTCTACAAGGACACTGATATTCCTGCCCACTTTGAAACAACCTTCCCTTTAAAATGGATTCCTTTTATTAATATGCATGCAAGAATTCATACCTCTTCATATTTTGTCCACTGATCTTTGGGAAGAATATCATGCATCAGACTCAATTGGACTGCTCTCTTGATGCGGAATATTCTCTCATAATATACATCTTCCGGAAGTCTTTTTATTGCTTCTTTGACAACATCACTTTCATGTATTATATCATCACGCTTTAATCCTGCAACAGAAAATATTTCTCATATTACCTAAAATACCAGTCAATTAGATGAGAAAAATGTTTTAGCATTTAAAGCATACTAAGATCTTGAAGCTTGCAATTGGTAACTCATTGTACAATTAACTGCTGGATATGACACTAAGAAATTATTTTTTGTAGTTTGTTAAGTATCTGGACAATGGATCATAGATGAGTCACTCCAGCATCCCATCTCCAACTCCAGCATAATCAAAAGACCTTTTAAAATATTTTTATGATGGTTGCATGGCATCACCATTCAAAAGTCTCTTATGTTGAGTTTCTGAACCAGTCTTGGAATAACATTAAAACAAAACTACCCAAAATACATTAATACTTTAGTAGCTGTTTCTAATGTGCCACACTTATCTTCTCAATGAGTTGAATAAAAACCAAAGCAACAATTTTGAACATACTTATGTGGTAGTCTGTCTTACTGAACCTAACAGGGCTTCTTCTGAAAAGACATGTGTAAATCTATACTGTGTATTAATCTTTGATTCAGCAGAAATTATGAGAAATGTTAATAGCCCGAATCCACTTTTGCATAGGGAGTTGCAAAATAGGTAAGCTCATGAAGAAGAGGATACCATTAGTGCAACAAGGAATAGACAATCAGTAATCTTGCTACTGATGACTTTGGTTATCATGTGTGAGTACATGTATCTTATCCTTTAACTGTAACAGGATTTCTTTCTAAATAAACATGTACAGATAGACAATTAACCATATTGTTTCTCTTCAGTGATGCCTGTAGCTATAGTTGGCAGTAAAACATTCATATCTGATTGTTTGAAGTCAACAGCCTTACGTTCTAGCAAAATTGATGACATAATGAAATAAAGATACAGATTGATACCCATATAGCTGTAACAATTTGCTGTTTTACATTTATAATCACTGTTTGGCTAAACTAATTAACATGACAATTATAGCTATAGTTGTTCCTTTTTAAAGTCACAAAATAAACTAATTCAAAGTAACATACTTTAATTTTTATAATCTATTCTGCAAGTAATAAAATAAGCAGCAACTTTCTATATTTTCATGGTTTGCTTGTCAATCCAACTGAAAATATTCTGTTTCAATTCAATAAAGAACTTACAAACCAGTAACACATTAGCAAATAAAATTTATAGTTTAAAAATATTCACAGATAATGCCCACCGTATTTGTTGAATCCTTGTGCATTGTAATACCATTTGCGAAATCTCTCAAGCAAACGACTGCCAGCTGAAACTAGAAGCATGAATCAATTAACTTAAGATGGTACACATGTTCCATGTGCAGACCCAAACATCATCAAAACTATAAATACAGAAAGTTGCAGTTAGAGGACTGTAGCACTTTTGGTACAGAAAATAAGACTGTCAGCTCAGAAAAATTCAACAGTAAAACAATGAGTAAAATATTTTTGAAAAAGGAGAATCTGCTTACATGTGTATTATCTTTGGGTGTTGATACACAAGCTCAGATACTATTAATAAATTTTGTTACATCTGTCGACCATTACCTTGAATGAATGCATTATTTTAACTGTATTTGGAAGAATAAATTGCTGGTTTCATCAGACAATTGCTATTATATTTTATAGATGAAAATATTTTCTTCCACTTGGTATCATACAAATTTCAAATTTATTAGTGATTACAGGTGAAGACCAATAATCCAAAGGATTTGAATACATTCAGGATGTACAGAATGGTATTTTAAAAGGCTTAAAACAATGCAGCTACAAGAATAATATGTTAAGTAAATATTCCATTTACTGCAGTATAAACAAAACTAGTAATACCTATAGCTAAATAAAAGCACTGAACACGTATAAACTCTATAATTAATTTATAAACTCTAATTAATTTAGGTTTCTCTTACCAGACTTTTTATATAATCACCCTTATAACTTAGATATTATATTTTTATGCCTACACAAAACACTAACCACAATGGCAATATTGCAGAATATTTGTTTTAAAACCGTACAGGATAAAGTTGGGATCAGAAAAGGGGAAAACTTTGGGAACCAAAGCAGCGTCTTTGTATTCTCAAACTTAGGAAACAGATACAAAACAGTGGTTGAGAAAAAAAGCCCCTTTAAAAACTGATAAGAGTTATCAACTTCTTCCCCTACTAGGGAAATTCCTGTGGCTGCTAACAGCAATATCAAGTTCAAGAGAAGTGAAGCAAAACTTATACTCCTACCCTGTTCCCCTACCTCTAGGACTGATGTACAGTACCTTTTTTTCCAACTACTCTCCACTAAGCAGCCATATAGCCTTTAGAAACCACTAAAAAATTCATAGGAGACAAGTAATATAGATATATATTCTGACCAGAGGAGCCAAAAAGGGTGGGGCAGGAATGACAGCCATTAGTTGCTGTCCTAAAGTTCTCCTTAAAGAGTTCCTTTTCACATCCAAGTGTTTCAGGAGAGGAGCATAATCCCAACGAAGCCCCGAAGTTATCATTTCATCAAAACTCTTTTTATTGCTTGGCAGAAGAACCCTTTGTAGTCAGGGTCTACCTAGGCCCTTGGAGAAAAAAACAGCAGCCTACTAGAAGCTGGCAGGACAGAGGAGACACAAACGAATAAATTTCTCCATCGTCGGCTAAAAGCGGTTTTATTTTATTTCGCCAAGAGGCTGGCGAAATTGTCGTCTACTCGGCAAATTTATACAGCTGCCAATTTCATAAAGTTGACTCTTTATGAGAGGGCATAGAACAAAGTAAGCAGTTGAAAATAAATATAAATGACTGTTAAAAACAATTAGGCATAAATAAAAAAACCCCAATAAAAATAAATAACCAATGCACAGCGCTCTTCCCCAACCCGATACTACCATCTGGAGCAGTGTTTCTCAACCTTGACAATTTTAAGGCATGTGGACTTCAACTCCCAGAATTCCACAGCCAGCAATGCTGGCTGTGGAATTCTGGGAGTTGAAGTCCACATGCCTTAAAATTGTCAAGGTTGAGAAACACTGATCTGGAGGACTGGGGGGGGGAGGGGGCAGCATGTCTGCCCTTTCCTATAGGCGGCTATTTACTTTCTTTCCGGAGTTCAGAGCACAGCTTAATTCAACGGGGTTTTCTTCAAAGGAGCCACGTATAAAAGCGATGCTGTACAGACACACCTGAGTGGTCGAGAACCATCCTAAGCCCCTTATCCTAAGCCCCTTATCGTGTCTACGTCCTCTTACCATCATTACCGATTAGACCAGGCTTGTCTGGGTCACAAAACGACACAATCTTAAATACGCCACCTTCCCTCGACGGATAAACTTGCCCGGACTAAATTTTTCTCTTTACTTACGTACCGGGTGCCCTGCCCGCCATCTTCACCTCTACAAAAACCGCACTGCCTCTTGGGAAGAAGAGCGACGTCTTTAAGCCACGTGCTCACCGTTCGCATTGTCACGTGACTCTGGCGTCTACCGCCTGTTAGCGGCGGTTATGCCTCATTTAAACTTGACTCTTGGACGGTTTCGGCGATGTGTCTTTTCCTGCTGCTTACTGCAACCGAAGCAATGAAGGACAAGTTTCCTTTTTTTTTTTTTTTTACACAAAATATGCCTTTTTTTAACCAATAAAATGTGTTGCAAAAAGAATTGCCCTTCATTGTTTTCTGACAATGGACAGTGAACAAGGCTGCCGACAGTGGGAAATGGGTGGTCAAGATGACTTTTAGAAATTGAGTCTACTAAATTTGGCAGATGGAGTAACGAAGTCTCTCTTAAGAATGATTTAAGAGAGTAGCTTCAAACAGCCCTAAAATGAAAACCAAGGTTATTATTCTCTTGTATGATGTATTCTTTTTCTGGCACAGCAGGAAAAGCCTTTATTTAAATATTTTATCAAAATGATGGTATGTATTACAGATCTTAAGAATGTTTAAGCATTGAGAAAATTTCCAGTACTATTATTTTGATGAATCTCCATTCAATCTCAGGTTGTGAAAGCTGGGAAAAAATCCTGTCATGCTGTGAAGACCATGGAAGCTGATAAAAAGCTGAATATTTCAGCAAGTCAACAGTCTGAAATTTAACTCCAAAGCAACCATGAACAATGTTTTTCAAGGCAGGATTAATTTTCTAGGAGCCAACTTTTGTCATCTGGTTTTATCTTTTTATCAATAGCAGATATTTCAAATTAATTCAGTGACATATACATCTCACACTAGATCTTGGATATTATTTGAGATCAAATTCAAGTTGCTTTCTGCTTTTAGATCCTGGCTATTGTTGTATTATATACCTATGCATATCCTGTAAAGAGTTATTTATAAAGTGACAAGGCTGGGATAAAAATCTAATAAATTTCACAATCAGAAGTACTAAGTAAAAGTGCTTAATAGTAATTTAGATTATAATCAAGTTGAATGCTGCCAAAGTACTGTATTTCCAGAGTAAATGAGCAGACTGAACAAAACATACATTCCTTTGTGCCTCTTTGTACTATGAACCAGTGCTAATATGAAAAAAAATCCTACAATTTTCCATAAAATATTTTTTATTTATTATCAAATGTAGAAACTGCCCATCTCCTCACAAAGGGACTTTGGATGCAATACAAGTAAATTATAAATTAAAACATCTTCATGCTATATTTTGGAAAGTATCATATCCAAATATTAGGTTTCCCTTTTCCTTCTGAGTTAATCTTCACCATCATTTGGATTACTATTTATTAGAATAGTTTAATGTGAAAACGTATTTTGGAATTACAGGTTAAATCAGATTGCTTATAAGGTGCAGAACTTCTTACCATGGTGTAGCTCACACAATAGCAATCCAAGATCCCTAATTGAACATGATTTCTTAAATATGGAAATCATTGGAAGTTTTTAAGTTTAAGTTTTAAGAAGAGACGATAGCCATTTGTCTGAAATGGTGTAGGGTTCCTGCCTGAGCAGGGGGTTGGACTCGATGACCTCCAAGGTCCCTTCCAACTTTATTATTATTATTATTTCTCCATTTTGCATCCACACTTCTTTAGGGAGCCAATCATTTCATACAGCAAAATGAAGCAGCAAGAACCTTGCCACAAGACACCTTATTTCTGTCATTTACCCCCTAGCAAAAAGGTATGTACATCAGCTTCAGGAAGTACATTTGCTTGGCTCCTCTCAGGCTAACAATAGCCTGAGAAATTTCTAAGAACTTCAGGAAATTTGACTACTCAATTTGGAAGGACCTGAGGGTATAAGAATTAAGGAAAAAAGTTTCCTGAAAGTTCTGCTTTTCCATTTAAAATACAGATAGTGACTTTACATCTTGGATATCCTAGGAACCAACCCAGTTGCAGTTATAATTTCTGCATTGGACATGCAGATCTATTTTGTGCTGGTTCCATTGTGATCCTAAGATCATATTATCAAATATGACCTAGAATAGAGCTGTAGATACAGAACTCACTTGCATAAAGGCCAAGGTCAGTAAACCATTATAAATAATCCTTTGCAATGCAAGAGTAGAGAGTGGGATGGAAGTGCATAGAGAAATCCACTGTCTCTAGACCGGTGATGGCAAACGTATGAAATGCATGACATGCCCCCTTCAGAGGCTGGTTTGCAGGAGAAGGAGGAAGAGTTGGAGCTGGGACTATCTGACAGGGAAAGCACGCCAGGGGCTGAGGACAATGCTGTGTTAGGGATTGGAATATGCCACAAAATTATACAATTGTAGAATGCAGCCATGCAAAACAGACAGACCTGAGGTTACACAGTATATTTAATAGGAAAAAAAATTATTTGTCTCGAATGTAACCTGCATTTGCATAACGACCTCTCCTTCTCTCACCTCTTCCCAGTTTAAATCTTGCATCAGTCTAGTAACTCCGCTGCATCTAATGAAGTGAGCTGTATCTTGCATTTATGTTAATCTGAAAAGATGCTACAAAATTGAATGTAATAATATTGGTTTATTCACTGTGGAATAAATCTAAAACCAGGTATTTTTATACTTAGGTAAACATTACATCTAGGTCACTGACAGGAAACACTGGTGGTTGCACTCATGAGTATAAATGCTCAATCCTTTTATTTGGTTTATGATGTTTTGTTTTCTTATGTAACATTTATCAGCACACTTGTATATAAGTGCTATCTTATTTCTAAATTAGTTTGCATATTTAGAAGTCAGTTTACTTATTGACAAAGTTTTGTCAAAATTTGCAGTTGAAAGGCATACTACCAGATGTGTTTATATTTAAAAAAAAGTTCTTTACAGCGTTTTCAAAAATTTTTCAAAGTCTGTTTCTTCTGCTTTAGCAACTTCAGCACAAAACACATCATCTGGCAAGGCTATCAATTTTTCCAAGGAGATGTAACTTGGTTGCTCCGGATCATATTGGGCCCTTCCCAGGAACTTAAGAAATAGATGTCTTTCTTTGATTCGTAAAAAATTTGTATTAAAAATCTAAAATGGGAAAAAAATGAAATGTATCTTATTTGGGCATAAGTCATACTGAAATCAGTGGCATACAGTTCTGAGCAAATATGGCAACAGGTCATTAAAACTAGTGACATATGCAAGTAATTTTCATAAATATGGACAATTTCACTTACATTTTAAAATACATTAATATCTTTACATCTTGAGAATTTGGGTGAGCCTATTTTGGTTGCTATGTATTTTGTTATTTCTTTTGTTTTTACTGTTTTTATTGTTTTAAATTGTTAGCCACCTAGGTTTTCTCCCGTGTAAGATTAGAAGTATCATAGCGACGTTTCGATGAAATCACATTCATCATCATCAGGCTTGTGCTTTTAGCTTTGTGCTTCTCAGTGTAATATTAGAAGCACAAAGCTAAAAGCACAAGCCTGATGATGATGAATGTGATTTCATCGAAACGTCGCTATGATACTTCTAATCTTACACGGGAGAAAACCCGAATGACCAAAGACTCACATATAAACACCCGTGAAAACCTCAAAAAACAAATATATATATATAAAAGATGGTGGCCATATAAATCTATTAAATCTATCATGTTGGTCTACAATCTGCATGAGTTCCCATTAAGCCACCTTTCACATTTTGTGCTCCAATGACTAGTAATTAAATAAACTACAAGATTCTTACCTGAGGAAAATGTACCATAAGTCTATGGGAAATGCCCATTACATTATGCACATAATCAAAAATCTGTGTTAATTTTTTTTTGCTTGTACTTAAGTTCTTAGGGACAGTGTGTGCAATATGGCGGATTTCATTCTTACTAAATCCAAGTTCTTGCTCATATACCTGAAAAAGAGAGTAATTGCAATGAACCAATTTTGAAATTTGAAAAAAGTCAGAGAAACAGATGACATGGGGACAATATTTTCAGGGGAAAAATGAAGATTTTATTTTTTCCAGTTTTTTTTAAAGAATTACATCTTCAACCTACAAGTTATGGTATCTTTCCAAAACCTTTGTGTGATTTGTATTCTCAGTGTCTTTAGAATACTGAAATAGAAAATAAAATCCCAGCTTTCAGCAGACTCAAAATGTTAACTACTGTTATTGAGCAGTCACAAAAACTTTTTTTTTTTTTTGCTGTTAAATAAAAGTTTTAATTGTTCTTTTTTTTCAATATAATTTTTTTTATTATTTTTCATCATACAAAAAAACATCACAAGTATTACACAATGCTATAGAAAAAAACCCCCACTCCCCCCCGGACTTTTTTTATGTCTAGCAGAGAATTTTCTAACATTCATTGATTGCAGTTAAATACTGTATAAGGATTATGCTGCTGGAGTTTACATAATACACATAATACTATACCATTTTCTAAAAAAAGTAAAAAGATTTAGCCTATTTCATATAAACCTAACCCACACCTCATTAAACATACAACCACCTCCATTTTTGTGAGTAACAACACTCAAGTTATCATACAACACTACCACATACTAGGTTTCCATCATATTTCTGTATCTATAAACTTCAAGGAACTTATTAGTTTCAAGTCACAGGGCTTGTGCAAAATACTTTACATGTACTAAGGTATTATTCTTGTTATATGCTAAAGTACAAAGTAGAACTGGAACCTGTGAAAATTAGTCCAGTTGCTATCCTGCACGACTCTTAATAACTTTTATTAGCTGAAGTAATGATTTTACAATAATTGCTAAAAGAAGGAGACTTACTGAAAGATTTTCTTCAATTGGTTCAAGTTTGCCAGTTAGCAATCTTGGAAGACGGATTACCAGATTTCTAGTCTGTATTCAAAAACAAATAAATATATATTAAATAATATATATTTAGGTTAAAATGTATATTTTGCTGGTAAAGCATATTTCTACACAGGCAACATGATTGTAGTTGAAAAAAATATGGATGTATATAGTATGATGAAATCATATCTGAAGATAATTTACTTTAATATAATAGCAGTTTCCACACATATATAATTTCAAAAGCAATGATATATCTTCTATTTTGGCTTATGTTTGTGTTAAGAGAAGCTACGTGTGGCAGCCAGATTCATGGGAAGCTGTTGTGCCTTAGCTATGGGATTATATACCCAGATTTTCTTATTTGGGTGTTATGGTTGTGTAAGGAAAAATCTGCCAGGTATTCAACTCAAGAGTGTGAATAATATAGGAATGTATTTTATAACCTGGGTAAAATCTTAACAGGATTTCAGGTTCAATAATTTATACTCATATAAACAGCTGAGCACCATCAATTACCGCAACTTCCATATCAATTGATTTTTATACCCATTCTTTTCAGAAAGCTGGGTGTAATGGCTATTCTCTGCCATCTAGATAAATGTCTATCTAATAGGAAGTTTTACATTCTTGCAATGCCAGAAATTCTTACTATTTATAATTTTTTGATGATTTCTTTCAACTATATGTTCACATATTGTGGGAAAATATATACTGTAATAAAAAAGACATTATCAACATCTCTCCAGTTGTTGCTGGATGCCAAACATATGGAATGCCACACAGTGCTCATTTCAATCTAAAGTGGTCCTTAAAGGAAAGCAAAAGGTACCTTTCTTGGATTTAGTCCAAGTACATTTTGGAAGAAACCCAATCTATCATCCAGTTTTTCCACAGAAAGAAGAAGTAAACATGGAGCCCTTAAGACCATTTGTGTGACTGCTTCTTTGGAAAACTTTTTTGATATTAGATAGTTGACCCTAGAAAACAGAGAAATACATTCATTTATAATTAAATAAATCAAAGTAGTAACCATTTATCCAAATAACCAAGTTCCCTGCATTATCTATCAAAGTGGCAGATATTTCAATAATATTAACAAGCAAAACAGCATGAAGGGTGGAAAAGTCTGACTAAAGCAAAATACCATGATTCCCAATCACAATAAAACCATAATGTAAAAATGTTGAACAAAGATTAACAATTTCCAGCTGCATTTAAATAAAAGTTCTGTGAATACTACCTGAGTTTTGAGATGTGATCTTAGTATCCCATATGGCTTACACTAAAATAAGCATGGAAAAATGTATTTTGCAACTGAACGCAAATACATTTTGATTTTAAAGAAAAGGTCTTAACGAACTTAAATGGCATGTTTAAATAAATAAAAAAGGTTATCAAACAGTTGCTCTAAAGATATACATTCTTTCTCTACCCAAAATACATAACCATGGAAAAAGTGCTGGGAATTCATCTTGGACATTCATTGTTCTTCCAGCCTCTTTCTTAAAATAGAAGTCTTAATACTATTCAGTTCATGAAAAACTGTTTGTGGGGGAGGCAGGCTTTCTAGACATAAGGTCAATTGTGAATCTCAGAAAGCATTGAGGCCAAAGCAAATTGGCCAAACAGATTTGGACAAACATTTCCACTGTAATGTTGTAGTTAAAATAGGATAGTGAAAAAGAATTAAGTTGAAAAAGGTCCCCAAATTAACATGTTCTTGGCATTGCCAACTGACCCATAAAGATCCAACTGTAATGTTCTAGTCTTTTTGTTTTAGTTAACCTCCCCCAAATATAGGTAACATACTCTCCAAATATTACACAGAAACAATCTACAGCAGACATGTCAAACTTGCGACGCCATGTGACGTCACGCAACATATCGGGCCGGTTTTGCCATTGCTGGCAATGGGGGTGGGCACGGCTTCCATGTGATGCGTCTGGCCCACGGGCCGGCAGTTTGACACCCCTGATCTACAGGCTTTTCATGCTCATCAAAATTTGGAAGATTGGGAGAAGGAAGATTATATAAGGGAATTATTATTTATTTCATTTTATTTTATTTCCTTCCACTCCATTTTTTAAACTAACATTATATTAAAAGAGTCTTATAACTACTTAACTACCATTTCACTAGAACCTGCCTGAATAGCATTCACAATCTGATTCCATTCAAATATAACAGAAACCATGTTTTACTCTTTTTTCTCTTTTGTGTGCTAAAGGGAAAAAAAACAATGTTTCTTTTGATTTTAACATTCTCTTGTGATGGTGAGAAATCTGGGAAATTCATTTTTTAATTATGCATTCTTTGCACACTAACAAGTGAATTAGGGCTTACAGCAGTGGTGGGATTCAGCTAGTTCGCACCACTTTGGCAGAACTGGTAGCTAAATTTTTTGTTGCCCAGGCCCAGAATGGACTTCCGGAAGCGGCAGCCAGAGAACCGGTTGTTCACATATTTGAATCCCACCACTGGCTAACAGTCATAATTCAGCAGCATCTGAGGTGATTGTAAGTTTCTACCATGGGTGCCTTTTTAAAAGATTGGTATATAAAGGCCTTTGGAAACTTAAGAGATACTGGTCTTGTTCTTGAATCAATTTAAAATCCAAGTCATTTTTACATCTTCCATTAATAAGATGCATAAACATTGTAGTGTGAAGTTAAGCTTCTAGAAAGAGTTTCAATTTCTCTGCCACCAACAGCCAACCAGCACTTCTCCATCTTCAGTGGGCTGTTATGGCGCTCCTACTTTAGACTCCAAGTTTTTTAAAAATATTTTCCATATCTGCTCTTATCATTTCGCTTGAGCAGGTTATCACAAAAAGACTGCATGAGGTCTACAGAATTCCTTAGTTGATCATAAAGACAACTTTTAGCAATACTTAAAATTTGATTTTCTTAGATATTTCAAACTTCAAGAATGTTATTGTATACTCTTTTCATGCCATTTTAATTACAGTATACTCAAGATGTAACTGCTGAAATATTTTCTCTGTTGATAAAAGGGTAGGTTTTCCCTTCAACCAGAATATGTGAATAATAAGCCTTTAAGAAAATGGCTAAATGATAGCCAAATGGTAGTTGCTAAATGAGGATTATTGATATGTTCAATTTGCGACTGGAAAAACTTTGGCCAGCTACACAAATTTGGGTTACAAATTTGGTAACCCACTCACGCAAAAGACTGTACTCTTATATGAATAATCCAATGTAGATTTAAGAATTCATATACACCTCCCTTTTTCATCCTCTCAGCCTTCATTCTGCATGCCAGCAGTGCTGTTTAGACTGTCTTAGTTCCTGTTACCATACAGAACCTAGCATTCTAAAGTAGTGTCACTGGAGCAAACAAGAAATCCAAGGGCTTCCAACACAATAGAGCTTTAAATAGCTGAGGTTTGGAGGATGAGGGAGTTGGAATGCCTAGATGTCCTTACCTTGTTTTTAGATCTTCCACCTCTTCACTGAGAATATAAGGATTTTTAGTGAGAAATGCGCCAAACTGTGTATCTTCCAAACCAATATCCTTAAGAAATAGAAGGATTCTTTTAATATCATTTTCAAAATCTAGTTTTACAAGAAGCTGGCCTGCATTTGGATGTTTTTCCACCATGGACAAGTTGACACCTGCAGGAAATTCAAAAATAGATTACATAGCTATTCAGTGAAAGTAAACATTTGTCCTGTAGCATGCCCAATTTTGTACATGCAAACACTAAAAGCTTTGTGTTCTACTTTAGACCTAAATATGATTATACTTGGAATAACCTCACTGAAATCAATCGGTTTTAAGGTACACATTTACTATCTTAAGAGACATTGACTTCAACGGGTTTACTCCAGGTCTGATCATGTCTGAATCCACCCCTGCTGTTTAACAATTTTGAGTTCCACTGCACAATCTTTCATTTATAGCCATTTTTAATGTGATTGAGTAAACACAGATAGCAACTCTAAATCATTAGGATTGTGATAGAAAGAGCTCAAGCCTCATTGATTGGTAAAATCAACAGATCAGCTCCATTCTTTAAACGTCTCAGAAGAATATCGATTACTGGCACCAAATAATTAAATATGATACAGATACAGAAAGTTTAATATGATATTGAGTGTAAAGGTAGTATGTAATATGGTATGCTCCTGAGGAACATGTAAATAAATAGTAGTTCTAAAGAAGTTTCTTCCAAATTCTTCATGAATTTCGTGCATTTAAGGATTCTTCTATCACAAAGAAATTGTGAAAAAGTGCTTTCTGTCCTCAATTATATTTCTGCAATAGAGTATACCTTCCATCTATCATTTTATGATAGAAATATATTCTGCAAACATGAATCTGCTGCGTATTCAAAAACATGACTGGTTATTATATAGTAAAAATGGTTATCACAGAGTTCCAACATATCACAAAGTATCTAGCAAGTGGAGCTATACTTACCTAGAAGCACCAATTTGCGCAATGTTTCCGAATGGTCAACATAATCTCTAAGTGAGAAAGATTCTAATGGAGGTGGTGGTGCAGCTTTGATTTGAAGAGATTCATCTTCTGAAATTTTCTCCAAGGGAGATATAGGCAAATCATCGTCCAAATCTAAAGTGGAAAAAAAAAAACCCAACCCTGAAGTTAAAGAAGTGATAGAATACTAAACACATCAGTGGCTTTTATATGGCGAACACCATTCCACTTAGCTATCTTAGCTATTGATAAATAACCCTAATGAGAATTTTTTTATTATTAAATTATTATTCTTTTAATTTTATTACAGTATTTGTTTTTGAAATATAGGAGAAGGAAGATTCTACTTTTTAAATAGTCTATTGAAGACTATTATTTTAAAAAAAAATGGGAAACAAAAAAACAATATTAACATATGGAAGCATGACTGTTAAAAAAAAATTCCCCTAATTTTTTTTAGATAGTTCTGTTGTTATAGTATACAATGAAACCTGAAGCAAAAAATCTGGTGCAATTTAGAGTCTCAAAGTTTCCCAATAGCTTTTGCTATTTTGCTATAGATGATTACTAGTACATTTGCCCAACTGAACAATATTATTCCCCCATCTTTTTAGGCAGGTTGATTTTATAGCATGGTGTTTATATTATTAAGTTTTATACAGTTTTATCTTTTAATATTGTAAGCCATTCACAATTACTGTGTGGCAATATGGGTAGCTAATAAATTTTACAAACAAATAAATGAATAAATAATTTACCAATTATTTACATAAAAAAATGACAGTGGGGAAATAATCTCCATTCATGCCCAAACTCTAGCAATAAATTGTGATTTGATTGACTCCCCAAATTTTATTATTTATTTTTTATAAAATTTATTGATCACCCATCTTACCACAAAGTAGCTCTGGACGGCTTACAATCAAACAAACACACACACATAGACACACAACTTCCAAATTTGTGACTCTGAAGAAGAAACTTATAACTCATTTCTGAAAGTTATAACCCTAGAAAATATTCTACAAATTTGCTTTTACAATCAGGTAGTATCACAAGTTTCATGATTACATATTTGCTCCTCCACCCACCCACACATACATACACACACACACGTTTGATTCTCACACACTGTATTAAACTGTAATTGTCTGGGATTACATAACACAATAAAATCAAACAAACTATATTATATCTTAGGGTAAAGAGTGAACCCAACTGGAAATGTAGATTTAGATTGGAAATTTAGCATAATTATATTAAACATTATTCATAGTTGTACAAGCAATATTAATTATTGCTAATTTAGATAAAATAATATATTACGGCTTGCTCAAGGTTGAGATCAGACATTTCTAATTACACTGCATAAAGTAAGGAAAAAAAGGTGTTTTTGCAATGAATTCGGATAGCTTTGAAGCTGAAGGTGCCTCAAATACTGAATGATGTATTTTATTACTCTACGAACAAAGGAGTCTTGCAGGACGAGAATGCTAGGATCTAGGTGGGCATGCCTCAGCAGGAAGGGGACAGTGAAGACCAGATGGGCCGGTGGAGTGTAAGGCAGCCAAAAGGGCAGAGATAGGGAAAGAGGTAAGGGGTGGGGTGCATTGGAGGTAGTCCCTTACGTTGCTGAAGTTCAGGGCTGGGAGGGACCAACCCAGGGGTAGCTTGGATCGGAGTAGGTCTTTACCTAACGGGTGGTGGTTCGGTTAACAATGGCAAGGGGGAATGCTGTCACTAAGTAATGTGGTCATGTGATGACTCACTTTTCCAGTCTCAATTACTGTTATTAACTAGGAATTACCTGTATTAGATTCATCCTCAACTCTATCATCTTCAACTCTACCAAATAATTTTCTCAGGCTCAATTAAAAAATTTGATTTAATTACTATAACAAACAATAAATTCTAAACATTGTTTAATAGAGAAGGCCGAGGAAAAAATATTTTAAAATTTTAGACATAGTGCTGTGATATGTCACGTTCAACATCATATAAATGTAATTTGTTACTTACCTTGAAGCAATTCTTCGGTATCTACAGTAGGCACTATCTCAGGTTTTGGCTTGTCAATGAAAGAAAGTGAGGTCTGTTGGGGCTCAGTACTTGAGCTGCAGAATTGCCTGTGATTATCCAGATGCAAAGTTCTAAACTTCTTTAACAGCACGTGGCAATAATATCCGTAAGGACAAAAGCACTGCAAATCTGACGGTTCAAGAAAACGTGTCCACATTTTTATTGATTGCTTTCTCAGCTCTGTACTCTTTATAATATTGTATGCATTTAACAAAGAGCAGTATCTGGAAAACTGTCGAGTCCACAAAGGCATCTTACTGATTAAGTTCTGTAAGAAAAGACCAAGAAAAGAACTTAGACAGAATAAGGATTTGTAATGGTGGTTTGCAATGATGTAGGAGATGACCTGGCTGAACCCAAGCGAGGGGCAAACACATCATCAGTCCCGAGTCCCTTCATGCTCACAAGAGATCTAATTCCAGCCCACCTTGAAGTCCATTGACTCTTATCAACCACCAATTTGCTTTGATTGTTAGAGGTTCAGATTCCTGTAGAGAGCATTAGCATACAATACATCTATACTCATTTGAACTGCCTGGACTCCTGATTTCCTATGCTTGACAAACTGTTACCATGTTAGGGATAGAAAACCTTGAAAGCCCTTAAAACCTGGTTTTCCCATAGGATAAGGAGATCTCATGGACCTGTGGAGCCTGTCAAAAGACTGGTGTAAGTTTAGATTGCACTCTTTCTAGTCTTTTTCCTTATTGTAGCTTTTTAACTGTTTTTCATTGGTTTTAATAGTTGAATTATGTTGATTATGTTTAGTTAAATTATGTTTAGTTTTTGTTTTAATTATGTATGCCACTTAGAATCAAATGTGAGTGAGATAGGTAGGTATATAAGTTCAATCAATCAATCAAGTGATAAGTGGCTGTACACCAGGCATGACCAATCTTTTGGCTTGCCTGGGCCGTAGTGAGTGAAGAGGAATTATCTTGGGCCGCATAAAAAATATATAATATAGTTAATGTATATCAGGTGTCAAACTGGCGGCCAATGAGCTAGAAATGTCACGCACAGGCCACGCCCACCCGGGCTCCACAAAGCAAATAACGTCATGATATGTCATGTGATGCGATCGAGTTTGACACCCATGATGTATATAAATAAACTTTATTTTGGGGGGGGGGGGTCTTGTGGGCCACATTACTAGCTGCCCAGGACTGATGTGGCCCATGGGCTGTGGTTTGGACATATGTGCTCTACATAGAATAATTTCCTGAAGTGAAGGTGAAGTGAAGCTGATAGGGCAGAAAAATAAAGGAAAAAAAAAAGGTCTTTGAGGGGAAATAGTTTTCTGCTCTTACATTAGAGACCTGCTATTATCAGATACAGTAGAAGATGCTATATTATCATCAGTATCAAAATAAGAACCGTTTGCTTTTGTACTGTAGTTTGGGGATGATCATCTAGCTTTTGCTTTAGCCTACCTTTGTGGACTCCTGATTATTTACAAAGTCTAAAATCAATGAACTAGTTTTCAGATTGAACAAGAACTAAAAAACTTTCAATAGTCTTTTTAACAATAATGGGAACATGGGCCTTCCTTTAAAAACTGCCAGTGGGACTCATCAAAGTAGCCCATCAAGACTATTATGATTAACAACTCCAGTAATACAACCCTAAAGTAGGTTCCCTCCCACCTCTGCAAGAAAACATTGCTATATCCTCAGCCAACATGACTGAAATAGCATTATATCTCAGGGATGCAGAGTACCAGCTGCGTGGAGAAAGTTAAGTTAAGTTACAGTTAATATACCAGCAGAACTAAAATTAGATAGAGTTTGCGACATCCTTTTTCTCTATTGTCTCATTTTTATAGACAATATGAAGTAACCGGAAGGCAGGAGGATACACAATCTTGGACTTTCAGAATTCCTGGACTAAATCTCCCACTATCCATCACAGGAATGCAGGAACCCAAATTAGAGAAGATGCAATGGGTGTCCAGTTAAAATGCATGTCCCCTGATCTTTGCAATACAGGTAGTCCTCGACTTATGACCACAATTGAGCCCAAAATTTCTGTTGCTAAGTGAAACAACTGATAAGTGAATTTTGCCCCATTTTATGACCTTTCTTGTCACAGTTAAGTGAATCACTGCAGTTAAGCTAGTAACACTTGTAAAGCGAATCTGGCTTTCCCATTGACTTTGCTTGTCAGAAGGTTGCAAAAGATGATCACATGACCCCAGAACACTGACCGTCACAAACATCTGAGACCGTGGGAATGCTACAGCAGTCATAAGTGTGAAAAATGAACGGTCATAAGTCACTTTTTCTAGTGCCATTGTAACTTTGAAGGGTCACTAAATGTACTGTTGTAAGTCGAGGACTACCTGTACTATATTTACTCCAACATCGGTCATCTTTAGGTGATGCCCACATTAGAGTGCGCTCGACAGCATACTCCAGGGACGGCGAGGGAATCCTCCCCTTCATTCTTTCCTTCCCTTCCCTTTCCCAAATCCACTTATCTGAAATTCTATAGGTTCTCTTGCTTAAACAGGGGGCTGGACTAGAAGACCTCCAAGATCTCTTCCAGCTCTATTCTATTCTATTCTATTCTATTCTATTCTATTCTAAATTCCATCGAGCATAGAAACTGGGGCGCTTACTTCCGAATGATCAACTCACCCGGCTGCACCCGGGGCCAGGGAACACTGCAACTCTCGTCCTCGGGAGAGGAGCCTGGGGTTTGTTTTTTTTCTTTGAGGATCCGCTGTGGACCCGCAGCTTGGAGCGCCTGAGGGAAGGGCCCCAACGCCTACCCGGCTGCAGCAAAGCACTCTTCGCCTTCACGAGAGCGGCCTCCCCCCGACACGCAAGGCGCTCCTCCTGACGCAGGAGTAGGAGGCGAGGCTCGGAGCAGCCCTTCCTCGTGGCTGCGGCCGGCTACGTCTAAAGCGACGCGCCGCCCCTTCTCCCATCCCGGTTACGTCTCCTCGCTGCCCGCTGGCGCGCGTCCTTCTGCTTTCCCTTCCCTTTGGCTGAGCCGCGAGGGCTGGGAGTGGCGGGAGTGGGCCGCTATCGCCGCCTGGACAGGACGAGGCGCAGGAGGGAAGGCGCTGCAACCATGGCGTCGTATATGGGGAGCCGCACTTTGAGCAAGGACGATGTGAACTACCGGCTGCACTTCCGCATGATCAACGAGCAGCAAGTGGAGGACATCACCCTGGAGTTCTTCTACCGGCCCCACACCATCACCCTGCTCAGCTTCACCATCCTCAGCCTCATGGCCTTCGCCTTCACCAGGTATCCGCGGGACGAGGGCGATCCGTTTAGGGGCAGGGCGCGGTGGCAGCCCGGCTGTCTTGAGAGGAGGAACCGCCGCAGAGACCATATGCTGGTCTTTTCGTTGTAGGATGGGCAACCCTAAACCGGCACAGCGTTGTGGCAGGATTTTTTCCCCCAGCCCTGCTTGGATGCTGGGGAAGGGACCGCATGTGTGCAAGTGCTCTGCACCGGTCCGCTGCTGTGGGGAGCATCGTCCTGTAACGTTGTAGGGTTGCAGCTTTCCGAGGTTATGCTTTAAAAGCAGGGTTTCCTAATGTGTGGTCCCAGGAACCCTGGTGACCCCTAATACCCTCTCAGGGGTCTGCAAAATCAAAATTATTTGCCATCTACTGAAGAAATTTGTAAAAAATTAAAATAATCTCTTCATTTTTTTAATTTGTTGAAAAATACAGGTACTTTTGTGAAAAAATATTCATCCACATTTAATGAGTTTATATTGTTGCTTTTACGTGATTCATTAAATAAATACGCCATAAATGTGTCAGTTTTAATTTTTAATATGGTAAACATTAGTAACCTATACAAATAACCTATACAAAATCTTTGAGGGCGCTCCGTAATTTTTAAAAGTGGGAAGGTGAAAGCAAAAAGTTTTAAGAAACGCTGTTTAAAGAAACATGGTGTTTCAGCCTTGCAGAAGTGATGCACTTTAGATCTGGCTAATGCCAGTTTAAGAGACTGGGCATTCTCTATTAGTTGCCTTGAGTTTCATCAGAGAAGAAAGGTGCAATGCTGGTAAAAACTGAAGTGCTTTCTCTAAATGCACCCTTCTGAGCAGTAGCATCTATGTTAATGTTTGTAGGTTTTAAATTCCTTAGGTGCAAGAAGAGCACATCAAACAGTACTTGGATGCCCATTTACTTCAAAGTAGAGAGACACAGTCTTATGCTTTACTTTTTTTTTGTGGGAAGTCAAGATGTGTATATTTAATTTTAGTGACTCATTCTATGGTCAAATAAAAAGAATGAGAAGTCAGCTCTCTCTAGTGGATTAGATAGGGTGGAGCCAGCAAGAAGTTCTGGAAATGATAAGAGCTGAAATCAATTGGGAGAGATTATAAAGGGGATTTTTAAGAGAGAAATGCAAAAGAGAATGGGTGAATGCGATCAGACATTGAGGCCTAGATGGTTAATATATATCACACAGATAATACTGTAAGATTTTTTTTAAAAATAGTAACGTAGGAGCTGTCCAGAATTTTTATTCCTACTCTTTTCTTATCAACAATTTCTGTTAACAAGTAGATTTTCCTGGATTCATAAAGACACTTCTAAAAAACCTGACAACACCAGTTTCCAGATATTGTGGAACAGTTCTTCTGGGAAAATGTACCTGATAGCAGCTCTTGTTTCTATTTTGGTTGTCAGTAATGTTAAAATATCATCTTTCAAAAGTTTTATCTGCTGCATTGGGTGCAATATCCTTGTTGTGATGACATAGGTTTACAGAAATAACTGTCAACTATTGATCAATAACCTTAATCCATTTGGAGGAAAAAAGTATGAGGTAGCTAAAATAAAGATAACATCACTATTGGGGGGGGGGGGGAAGGAACAAGATACCTCATATAATCCAGCAAACATATTAGTCATTTTTCCTATGGTTATGCATACTTATAGATCTCTTGTAATTCAATGCACTTGCTGGATTAATTTGTATTCTTTGTTATTTTAACTTTCCTGCCAACCTAGCAGTTCCAAAGCATGCAAATTCAAGTAGATAAACAGGTACCACTTTGGTAGGAAGGTAACAGCGTTCCATGCACCTCGGAATATATCATGCCAGCCACATGACCGGACAACACTGGCTCCTTTGGCTAGGAAACAGAGATGAGGATCGCCTCCTGGAGTCGAACATGACTGGACAGAGGAAACCTTTGCCTTTTTTTATTTTAACTTATGAATATTGTCATTGCCCTTACTATTTTACAAATTCTTATATAGAAATATCTTACGCACTAGCATGAATTGTATTTAATTGGTAATTTACACAATTATGCATGGGTGTTTACATATATGCATGTAGCATAGATTGCTACAATCTTGTACAAATTTTCCATGATGCATTATGATGTACATATCCATAAATGCACATCATGCACTTCATTTATGCATGTCATTTATGCTAATTCCTTTAATGTATCAATGTTGTACTGAAGTGACTACAACTGGTAAATCTTTGTAAGCGAACTGGAAGAAACTAAAACATAGCGGTCTGCTTTATTTCTATATAAAATAGAAGTAATAACTATACAAAATAGAACAGTTAAATAATAATAGAAACAAATGTCCAAAAATAATTAGCAAAAGATGCAAAGTCAAATTCCATGTGCTAAAGTGCTATTCTTACAATAGTGGGATCAATCTTTTGAATAAGTAAATACATATAATCTAATATGTAGGAAAGAGTTACTTTTAAATGTACAGAATTGTACATATGAAGGCGTTCATATCCAGAGAAAGATTTGTCTAGTGTACAGGAGTTGGATTTTTGAATTTTTCTGCCATTGACCTTAAGGAATATAAGTTCCATTTGCCTCAACCATTATGGCATCAAATAAAGGATACTTTACTCTTAATTATAGCTTGTGTATCACAATTATTTCTTTGAATTTTCCTCCTTTAAATATTGTTGCTTGCTCTTATACATACTCTGGCATAGAATTGCTTAAATTAATTATTACAGCTTTCACTCATGTCTACTAACACTATTATTCAAGATACCAGACTGCAGTTATTACATCTTTGATAATTATACAGTTTAAATCTTTCATACCTTTGAACTGAGGCAGAAAGAAAGAGCATCCTTTTATCTACAGTGAAATCATTTAAAAAGCTAACCCATCCTTTGTCACAGACATCTATATTAAACCTAATTTTCTAGTTAGTAGAAAGCTTCAGTTTTCATTTGTCTGAAATAAAAGAAAGGCAATATAAAGAACTTTTTAAACAATGTATAATTGTTAACTGATCATGGTGTCCCTAAGGTGGTTCTCTGTTTTCAGATTGGATACTACAATCAATATCTTTATTTTGGTCAGCAATTCTTTACTTCGCTACATACTAAGTAGCAAGTATGGTCATCCCAAAAGATGCTTTTCAAAAGGGAACTGGACTTTGTTGTGTGCCTTTTCATTTGAATTTTCATAGGAAAAACAAAAGGGAATGAGGTTAAATGTCTGAACAGAGCTTTCAAAGAAACAAGATTGGGAAATATACCTTTATTAAACTGTCTTCCAAACTGAATCTAAGTAGTTCCCAAGTTCTAGTATAATCCTTAAAACAAGGCCAATTGCTTTTCGAAAAGCACTTTTGGAATAACCATGACTTGGATGATTGAGAGTATCTATAGCAGTGTTTCTCAACCTTGACAATTTTAAGGCATGTGGACTTCAACTCCCAGAATTCCACAGCCAGCATTGCTGGCTGTGGAATTCTGGGAGTTGAAGTCCACATGCCTTAAAATTGTCAAGGTTGAGAAACACTGATCTATAGACATTTAACAAGTATGGTAAATTTTGAGGAACTAGAAAAATATGAATATGTTGATTGTATGGATTAGCTTTGTTCCTTATACAAAAAGCCAAAGCAAGTTACTGGGCTTGAAAATAATTAAAAAAATTTTTTTATAGCAGAGATGAACATCAGTGTTTTAATCATATGTTTTACTTTGCCTTTTTTTTTTTTTAAAAAAAAGAGATGATTCAACCCCTGAAGATAACATTTGGAAAGGCATCCTCTCTGTGATATTTTTCTTTCTAATCATCAGTGTTCTAGCTTTTCCCAATGGTAAGTAACATCATTGTATATGACTTTCATGAATACTGATTTACTATATTTTTATAATTATTATATGTACTGTGTTTACATTGTTCTTTTAAGAATTACACTGAACTGAAGGTTTATATAAGTTTTTCATTTCCAGGCAACCCATCCTCCCAAAATAGAATAGATCAGTGGTTCTCAACCTTCCTAATGCCGCGACCCTTTAATACAGTTCCTCATGTTGTGGTGGCCCCCAACTCTAAGAACTCTCCAAGCGCGCACCGACGCCACCCACTCACCCGCCGCGCCTGTGGCTCAGCGCACCTCGCCTGTCCTCACCTCACTTCCGAAGGTTGCTAGCCTGCCCGGCTCCAGCTGGCCAGGGAGGGGGGGCAGGAAGGCCGCTCCGCCGGCTCTGCCCAGCCTGGTTGGAGAAGCGCCCAGGCGGGGAGAGGGAGAGAGAGAGAGAGAGAGAAAGAGCCAACAGGGTGATAGCGCCGGCAGAGCTTAGTTCAGCCTCCTCCGTGGAAAGGGCCGCAAAGCAGCACAGCCTCCCTTAGGAGATGCTTGACGGAAACGAATCCGGCGCTGCAACGGCCCCCAGCTCGAAGCCGTGCGGAGACGGATAGAGGAGCGGTGTCTCGGTTCCTAAGACCATAGGAAATATGTGTTTTCCAATGGTCTTAGGCGACCCCTGTGAAAGGGTCGTTCGACCCCCAAAGGGGTCGCAACCCACAGATTGAGAACCGCTGGAATAGATACAGACATGCACACACATTAACACAGTTTAAAAAGAGAGTGAAGTCCCTTAATCAAAGGAAGTTAAATGTTGAATTCAGCATGCATACTTAAAGGAAATCTTGTTGAAATCTATGGCAACTACTGCAAGAAAAGATGTTTAGAATTCCATTGTTTATTCTTCTGTGTTTGTGTAGGACAAAAATACTTTCTGCAGTAGTGCTAAATTATTAAAATATGTAGCTGAGTTCTTGCCTGTATTGAAAATTCTAAGGATTAAGCAATTGTCACTTTACATACAAGTATATGTAGTGCTTTTGAGCTGTAACAGTTTTTTGGTTATAATTGAGATTTAGGCCAAGTTCCTAATACTGTAATCTTGGAAAGCAGATTGATTTTACAAATATTTACTTGAGCATGGATCTTACTATTTCAAAGGAATTAAATTTAAAATATTTTTTATATTTTATTTTACTTTATTTTTTATTAGACAGTGATTTAATTGATCAATTCTCCCTGTGAATTTATACTGGGACTAAATGTGGAAACTATTAGGCAAACTAATTTTATACAAAGTTACTTGGACTCATTTCAATTGTTAAAAACAACAAAGATTGATATTCAGATTATATTGGCAGAAAGGGGAGAAAATTTTGCTCAGTTTGAAGTGACTAAGTTTTGTAACCAAATCTTGAGGTTTGATAATCGAAATGCTT
>NW_015387205.1:255772-258495 GCF_001527695.2 Protobothrops mucrosquamatus
ATTTTTATTAATACGGAGGAGATGGATTGTTTAAGTTTAGACTTTGGAGTTAGAGATATTAATATTTGTTTACTTGTATTTGAATATCAGCCTAGGTTGGTTTGGGAAGTCCGGGGGGTGGGGGGATGGGATATAACATTGTGTAATATCTGTGATGTATTTTTTCTTTTTTTATGATAAAAATAAAAATTTTATATTGGAAAAAAAAAAAAATTCTCCCAAAGAAAATACTTTTGTTTAAAGCTGTATTCTTCTTGGAAGGTTAATATTTTTTGGGTTTTTACTTATTATCACTAAGTAAAAATCCTGTTCATGTGTTCTCCTGAATGAATTGTGCTGAAACACAGAATGGAGACATGCATACCAATTGCCTTCCACCCTGGGTGGAAGAACTGTTTGTCCACTTACTTGAATATGATTGTGATTGGAGACTTGACCTTAATTATAGCCCTTACATGTTTGGGACAGTGCCTGAAAAATAATTTAGCATATGTAGAGAGTGTTTTGTGGTCATGAGCTCCAATTTGGAAGGAACATACAATCAGTAAATCTTGCTTAACTGAACTTGCTGTTCAGTATTTAAAATTCCTGTCCCTCTTTGACTCACAAATATGATCTCATTGTGTTTAGTATGGGAATGGGTAGACGTGCTATTATTATCTATGGTGGATGATTATTGCTCTTTTCCAAAAAAAAAAAAAAAAAGTAGTTTATATTGCTTTTTCTGGCTAAAAGCTATAGCTGTTTGTTCTTGGGAAGGGAATGAATTCCAGATAATGTTTCCCGAGGAAGATGTGGTTGCTATTAAATGCCCTTGTTCCAATTCCTCTGAAATTGGCTGGGTTCCTTTTGCTATGATAATTGGTACTTTACCGATTCTTGGCTTTGGTAATTAAGCTGCAGCATAAGCACTTTGCAATACTTCCTCAGGATAGAGCTGTGGTTTATAGAAGCATTAGCTATTGTTCAAATTATTGGTCATTAAATCATGTCCAGTTGGAATTGTACACTATCTCTTTTTACAAGAGACCTTTGAAGTATATGTTGCAAAACCAGATGCCTGATTATGGCAGACATAAATAAATCTAAAGGAAAGACTATAAAGCTAAGTAGATGTGTTCTTTCAGCAGTTCAGGGTATTTGTAGGTCAAGAACTCTTTCAAAATTTAAATTAATCTACTTCGAGCCATATATTCTAGATTTATGTTTGATCCTGGAGGTATGTCTAAAAGGTATTGATTTCAGTTCTGCAGCCAAGAGGAATTGTTTTCCATATAAATTCAGCCTATGTGCATGCTATTTGATAGCCTGTTGGATATCTGATGTCCAGTTTATTGAGAGTTTATCTGGTCCATATGACTCCCTGGCCCTTTGGTCAATAGCGCCAATCTCTTGGTTCTTTTCCTATCTATATGGCATCACTGGAACAAAGCAAATTAAGGAGAAATAAACCTCTAAAATGACTTGAAAATAGACATCTAAACCCAAGGGAAAAATAATAATGAAATTAGCTCGGCATGAAATTGCTGTTTCCTTTTCTGCACAATTCTATGTTTTCTCACAGTTTAGTCCCAATGTGTCTAAGAGGTTTGTTTGTTTATTAAGTAAATGTGTTAAGGATTTCAACCTTCAGCTAGTATATGCTATGAGCACATCAAAAGGCTCTTTTCTCTGGGTCCTGCTGAGAGTCAATAGCTGACTAATTTGCAAAGAACTGCCCTCATTGTTTTTGCTTTGTAGTGGTTTTTCCTTCTCCCTAGTTCTTAGCAGGTTCTAATCTCCTTAGGTTGTTCATTTGTAGAGTTTGGGTAGTGCTCTAACTGTGGAACTAGCATCAGGGAGACTCAGAATCATGTCCACCCTCAGTTATAGAAGCTCCCTGGATGACCTTGGACCAATTTCAGAGCAACCTACTCCATATGATTGCTGTGGGGAAAAATGGGAATGATTGCTATATATGTTGTTTGGTACTCTTGAAGGCGTGGCAAGGCGTAAGTATTGAAATTCAAAGGATTCACAAAATGATAAGAACCACTGTAGTGTAGAAGTAACATACAAAAGAAATGGAATCTTTGGAGTAGGAGTAGAGAATCTGTGTCCTACAGATGTCACAGAAATTTTATTTCTGACATTTCTTAGCTTTGATTATGCTGACCAAATGTACAAGAGATAGCTGAGTTTTAAAAAATTAATAGACTTTAGTCAAGTTATAGCCTTGATACAGCAATCTGACCACTGTTTTAAACAAGTATCACTTCAAGTAAAAAATGGCATAGCCTTTTTCATCTTAGCATTCTCCAAGTGCATGGGGCTTGCAAATCCCAAATTTTAACTAAGTAGAATTCCAAACATATATGGGAACTACCAGGTTGCAAAAGGTTACTGTGCCATTCATAGAGACAAGTATAAGACTGATAAACTTAACCATATCTCTTTAACAATGGAAATCTTGGCTAGGGATTATATATACAGTAGATTCATAAAGGTATTTTTGTATGAAGAATACAGAGATGTATAGTAGATATACATTTCCACCCCAGGCCACCCCAATGATGCCCTTGACGTGATGGCCCGGTGTCTGGAGGCCGTACGGGTCTGGATGGGGAGAAACAGACTCAGGCTCAACCCTTCCAAGACTGAGTGGCTGTGGTTGCCGGCTCCCAGGCATAGTCAGCTGACTCCGTCGCTGACTATAGGGGGCGAAATTCTGGCCCCCTCAGAGA
>NW_015387205.1:258751-264532 GCF_001527695.2 Protobothrops mucrosquamatus
CTCCTCAGGGTGCCGTCAACCAGACAGTGTCGGTTGGCGACCCCCAGGGGGAGAGCCTTCTCTGTCGGAGCCCCCACCCTCTGGAACGAACTACCCCCAGAGATCCGGGTGATTCCGGATCTCCCCTCCTTCCGCCGCGCCCTCAAGACATGGTTATTTCAGCTGGCAGGACTGGCCTAAGGGGTATTTTAAATTTGGTTTTTAAATATTTTTTTAAAAAAAGAAAGGCCTATATTAATATTTTATTTTAACCACATTTTAAATTTGTATATTGTATTGTTATTCCGTTTTAAACTGGCTGTAAGCCGCCCTGAGTCCACTAGGAGAAGGGCGGGATATAAATGTGATTAATAAATAAATAATAATAAATAAATATATATATACTGAGGTGCTCGCATATGCAGAATCTTTTAGTGTATGTCAATCAATGCATATGGACCTCAGGTTTAGTTATGGATGCTTCATTAGTAAGGTATTTTTTATGGTGCTGGCTCAGGAATTCTGGGAGTTGAAGTCCACGAGTCATAAAAGAGCCAAGGTTGCCTACCCCTGATCTATCCTAATCAACAATTAAATGTATTACTATAATGATCTCTTCTACATTGCAATCTTCTCCGATGAATGTTTACTTCTTTGTAGATTATTGCCTCATTTGTGGAAGAGAATGAGATTGTAACTTGTTAGTGATTATTCTCAAGATCCAAAAGTCTTGGATTTAGTTGCCATAATAATTCTGAGAGGTCTTTGACAAATTCTAAGAACATGCTAGCAAGCATAGAATGTTTTTAAATGACTTTAATGAGAATCTTATATGCTCTTAAGGTTTTGCCCCGGTTTCAAACTAAGGGCTTGTCCAGGCAACTGCTTTAATATGTTTTCCTCCCATCCTTGAGTCATGAGGAAGGAGCAACACCATAAATTGTGTTTCTGCCACTGTTTTTATTAATTCTCAGGAATAGGCTGGTCCCTGTTATTAGCCATAAAGTTTTAGTTCATGACACTGAAAGCAATTGGTAGTAAGTGGTCTATTCCTAGTGTTGCCTGTTTGCAGAATCCCCCTCCCCCCACCAATTCCTATCTGTGAAATCTAGTGAGCTGATGCTGGGAAACTACACATATGTCTACTTTCTTCCTGTTGGAATATCAAATTCCTAGTCTTCTGGAAGATATGAAAGATTGAGTGATAAAGAGTTCTTCTGAGAGATGAAGATCAAGATCAAATATTAAGTCATTCAAAATCAGCATGGGTTTCTGCCAGGAGTCAATAGAAACATCTTCAAGGGAAATGCACCACATTAAGATATAAGGCAGATATATCAATTTCTCATCTCATAATTGGAACCATCTGTGGTTTGAAAATCCAGAAAGATTTGGAACCCAGATCCTAGCATCCTAACTCCAGATTGAGGTTTTCTTCCTATAAAACTGTTCCTGATTTTCTTGGCTGCTATTTCCCCACTCCTATGCTTGATATAATTGTTTCTGTCCCTACATCAAAATAAAAAAGGAGGGGGGGGAGAAATGACAGCTGATTGGAAACACTAAATACATTGGGATTTTACTGTCCAACATCTGTGCAACCAAGACAAAATGGCAATAAGGATAGAGTAACTAGAAATTGGGTAGGATGGGAAAGCAGTGATCGCACAGCAATTGCTTGGCCAGATATAAGTAAACAGAATTTGTCCATGGGTCTAGGCACCTTAGATTGTTGCCATGGAATCTTGGAGACAACTAGAGATTTGTCTGGATACCTCCATTGTTGAGGGGGCCATTTCTTATTCTCCTTCTCTTATCGTTTGTTGTTAGGATACTTATTACTATGATTTTTATGTTTATAATTGTTGTTTTTAATATGTTCTGTGTTATCTATTGTGCATCATCAAGAGCCACTTTTGGTGAGATGGGCAGCTATATAAATATGATTAATAATAAAGTAAACAAAGAAGGAAAACATCACTTCTAAAATTTAATAACCAAAGATGGTTTTAGGATACCTCAGCAATGGGCTGAAGATGAGATTGAAGTGATGTCATGAGCACATGTCGCCACGAAATGGTTAGTAAGATGTCTTTGCATCAAGGCAATCAGGCTGTGAGGATAAGCCTTAATGTTAGATATATTATTTCAATGCTTAACTATCAGATCATTTTCAGCAATCATACTTTTCTTTCTACAGGCCCTTTCACCCGCCCACACCCAGCAATATGGCGCATGGTATTTGGTAAGTCATTTTCAAGGTATAACTTTCCATTGTTACAGATTTCTGGGTATCTTTCAACAATCCATTTTATAGTAGAATATATTTTATGCTATCTGTGTTATTGCAAAGGTATGTTATAATATTCAGATATTGTGAGAAAGTTTTTCCCTTTTACAATCTTAATGTTCTTAAGAACTCACTGATGTGTGAGTTGTGTGGCTATATAAATTTGTTTAATAAATAAATAAAACCAATTAGAATTTTTGGAATAAGCTTTAAAATAATTCATCATATAATACAATTTGCAGTCTCAAACTGTGATGGTACTGACATACTGTATTCACACATTAATTTCTATTGAATGCTTTTATAGATTACACTAATAATTTACTTGTACTCGGTTCTTCTAAATGTTCACTGAATGGCATGCAATATAATCATCGAAACATAACATAATTTATTAAAGTCTAAGTGTGAAAAATGTTTACAAGTGGTTCACAATATAGCCAATATTTAAAATAAAAACTCAGCTCCAAGAGTAGGAAGGGTTAAAAAATGGAGATTAATTTATACATTGATTTTTTTTTACTATAACTGGCCTTTTTTAAATTAAGATCCTTTTTGAACATTATTAGTTTTTACTTCTTTCAATTTTGTCAAATTCAAATTCAGAAAGAATCACAAACTTTTAAGCCACCATATGTGAGCATGTTGGATTTCTTAAAAAGGAACATTGGTCATTAAATAATAAGAGAATGGACACAATGCCTGATTAGTGTTAGAAGAAAAGATGGCAGAGCAAGCCTTTTATTTATTGTCACTTCAGTGTGAATTTTGCAATGGACTTTGGAAAATAGGATGTGACCTGCTGAGTGTCAAGTTCCTTTTGAAAGAACATAATCTTCAGGCAAATGTAACAGCTACAGCTGGATTATAGCTCTTGATTTCTTTCTTTCCAAATGTTTGCCTTTTTATTTGTATCTGACCCTTCTCACCTTGCCTAGTTTCTCCTTGGTAATTAGTTGGGTAGCAACCTAGCAGAATTGTCATGTGCTGGAGGAGTATGAGTAAGCTATACAAATAATCAGAGTTGTACTAATACTTCTGTATGTTTTGCTAAGCTCCCTTTTCTTTCTTCATTTTCTTTTTGAAAAATCTGTGACCTTGAAAGTTCGTATAAAAATACAGACCTCAATTTAGGAGCCTTAAGACAGTAAAGTATTTTGATCTTTTTTTCCTGATGAACTTTGCTTGTGCATGCGTGCATATTTCTTTTGCGTGTGGTACGTTAAACAGCCACTCACCGAAAGTATTATTGTCTTTTAGGTTTGAGTGTACTTTATTTTCTGTTTCTGGTATTCCTGCTCTTCCTTAACTTTGAACAAGTGAAATCAGTGATGTACTGGTTGGATCCCAACCTACGATATGCGACAAGAGAAGCAGACATTATGGTGTGTACCGTACACTGATAGCGTTGTAATGAACATTTTGGTGTCTTGACCCTAGTAATACCATGTGAGTTAGCAACAGTAGACAAACATGACCCAGCAGTTTGAAGTTGCTGTTAAAAAAAACCCAAATACTATTTTGGGATAATTAACAAGAACCTGGAGTCCCGATTACAGGAAGGAATTATTCTACTCCGCTCTGCCCTGGTAAAATTCCATTAGAAGCATCCCCATTCAAAAAAGGTAGTCACAAATTGGATCACATTCACAGTTGGGCTCTCAGAGGATGGTGAATGTTCCAGGAACCAAGACTTACGAGGAGTGGTTAAAGATTCTGTGTTTATTTAATTTGTGTAGAGTTTTTTGATGGATGGATTGTAGACTTGAAGACATGCTGTGTCTAATAAAAGTAATAACTAAGTCTATAGGAGTTAAGTGAAGCATCCCTCTGAATCTACTTCTGCAAGTGTTTAAGTGTTGCATCTTCTCATAGTTTCTCTTTGGCTTTCTAAGCAATTCTCCTGTGTTCCCTGCATGCATAGGGGTGCACAGATATTTAGGGTGGCTTTTGAAGCAGCTGTGCCCACTCTTCAAGAGAACTAAGCATTTTAGTGCTTCAAGAGGCAGGTTTGGAAGGCATCTGTTGCATATCTTTGCTAAGCCCTAGTCGGTGTATTCCACTGGATGCCAAACTTCTGATACCTGCAGCTTTAGTGCCTTTCTTTTTTTTAAAAGACTGCCAACCTGAAAACAGCAAAAAAAAACAACCATTTATTTGTATCTAGTTTGGTGTTTATTTATGTGATATGCTTTACGTGGCTGCCTGATTTAAATAATGTAACCGAGTGGTGTATTATAAACAAACAGAAAAAAATAGTCATAAAACAGGGGACTCCACTGAACTGGACCCAAACACCTGGGGAAAAGCCAGATCTTAACAGCTTTTCTAAAGATGAACAGAGCTGGAGCCTGACAAATCTCGAGAGGGAGATATAATTTCAGATGGGCAGCCACTGAGACAGCCCATTTCCTAGGTTCCATTAAATAGCAATGTTCACCTAAGAAACATGCCCTCCTTATGGGAGCATAAGGCTGGGCAGATGTTCTTGGGAGCAGGTGATCCTGCTGGTAATTTGGTCCTATGCCATATAGGGCTGAAAAGGTGATCAGCACTTTGAATTGCCCTCTGAAGCCTTTTGGGAGCCAGTGCAGCTCATGGAGTAGCAGTGTCACATGAGTGTAGAGAACTATGCCCATTACTACCTGTGCCATTGCCTTCAGGACCAATTGAAGCTTGTGGATGAACCTTAAGGGCAGCTCCGTATAGAGTGCATTGCAGTAGTCCAATCAGGAGATGACTTAGGCAAGAGTGATCTTAAGCAAGGCCTTGCAGGCATGAATAGGTACAGCATGATGCAGATGTGCAAAGCCCCCCCTCCCCCCATCTCAAAGAGCTTTGAGCAGGAGTTGTGAGTCCAGGAGGATTCTCAGATTGCATACTGAGTCTGAACAAGACAGGATTATCCATCCAGGACCAAATATGGAAAGTCTCCCAGCCTTGGCAGGGTTGACTTACAACCTAATCTTATTTAAGAATAAAAATAATTATTTTTGGTCAAGAATCTAGTTTATCTTGGTGTGAATTTAGTTAGTCATATCCAGAATTATTTAGATTAATCCTCACACTTTTTCTTTTAAAGTCATGTTTCTATTTTGTGAGCAAACGTGTGAGTTAATATTGTATGAAGAGGCATCTTAGTGTTGTCTAATAGTTCATGATGTTATCCAGATACATAGTGTAGCTTCTGGACAAGGCTGAGCTACAGAAAAGAATAGTATTTTAATAGTGTATTCTATTTCATCTAAAATTATTCTAAAATAAATTTCAGTTTCTGTTGCCTTATTTGTCTCTCTTCTCTACATTCTTTCTTAATCATCAACAGGAATATGCTGTGAATTGCCATGTTATTACCTGGGAACGAATCCTAAGTCATTTTGACATATTTGCTTTTGGGCATTTCTGGGGCTGGGCAATGAAGGCTTTGTTGATTCGCAGCTATGGATTGTGTTGGACTATTAGCATCACCTGGGAGCTGACAGAGGTAAGTTGGGTAATGGGCACTGAAAAAA
>NW_015387206.1:0-2152 GCF_001527695.2 Protobothrops mucrosquamatus
TTCTTTGTAACAAGCTTCAATGCAGGCAGCCTTATTCTCTTGTTTTTGTGCTGTTCTAGATGCTCAGTTATTCTTTGTTTCAATTCTTTTATTTCTTTAGTTAGAGGGTTTTGTTCTTCCTGAGGAAGAGGTGCCTGGTTTCCAAATGAGAACAGTTGTATATCTCTGCTGGATTCCTTCACTGCCAACTCCCCCTGGTTTGAGTTACTTCTGGCAAGGCTTTGATTTCTTTACCCTGGGTAAACCTTTGCAGTTTATTCAATTCTGTTTCCGTGAATACTTTATTTTGTATTATAAACCGCCGTTGATCTGCTAATCTCTGTTCTGTTATTTCTGATTCTGTTCTGCTATTCTTTCCAGAACTGGTGCATTCGTTTCAGATATCCTCTTCTTGTTGGACTTGATCTGTAGTAACAGATCATTACTTCTTTGTTTTCAATCACTGTGTATCTGCGATGGGTAAACACCTTTTTTTCCAGTAGTTCTGCAGCTGCTGGCCCTGGTTGCTCAGCCAACAGTTCTGAGTCCTGTAACCCATTTTTCACCAGATAACCGGGAACTCCAACATCTAGTGCGGACCTTATTAACCCGGGTGACATCTGAGCCAATATGGCTTTCTGAAATTTACGTCTCACCATATATTTTATGGGTGAGACACTCTTTGTCTGACTCCTCTGATGAGACCTGTCCAGTATGGTTGAACCTCTGGCATAGCTCTCATCTTCCTCAGAGTACACAAGCCCCACAACCACGTCAAGGTAGTGCCTCACTGGGGAATGATGACGATGATGGTGCCTTTGATTTTCTAATTTATTCTTAGCCTGGATGATCAGTTTCTGTCTCTTATTTGGTCAGTTCAGCCCTTTCAGAGATCGCTTCACTGTTTAGTATTTTGTGAATGGTTTTTCTGAATGGGTAACATTGTATCTTCTGAATGAAACATAATTTCCTTAGGTTTAGACCAGCAACTCTTTTAATGGAGAAAAAGATGGGAAGCTTCCTGCTTAATTCTTACGGGGATTCTTCGGAATGGTAAGACGGGGGGGGGGGGGTATTTAGTTTCTGGACAGGAATTTCCCTTTTCAATTCAATACATATTTTGTCAATATACGATTGACAAATTTTGCTGAACCATTTTCATTCACTTATGAACTTAGTGGTAACTAAGATTCAAACATAAAAATATCTGGTGGTGTCAGAAACAAAGGTGTCTACTTTTAAAATTCCTGGATGTTTCCATTCTAGTTCCATCCCTTTCTGGAGAAGAATGAATTCTACAATCTTTCCCATTGGAAGCTCTACCTGGATCAAAACAGAGAAGTAACCGCAGATATGGACATCCAGTGCTTGGTGGTTTTGCCCAATAGGAGACTAATGAAAAGGAAACTGGGAAGTATTGAAAGACAGAGAGTTATTATAAACCCAAGGGCTCTTTCATTGCTAAAGTTGCTCAACATGGTAGGTAAAATATTGTGTTCTCTTTTTTTTCTAAAAATTAGGACCCATTTCAAGTCGGTTAATTCTAGACACATTAGTGGATGATCTTCAATGACAGTTGAATGTACAAGGAGAAAATATACAGGTTTCTTAGAGTGCTTGAGGTTGGGAAGGGCTTCACTAGTATTCACAAAGGTGTCCCTCAGATGCTATGATATGGAATACTCTTTTAAACTGATTCAGCCATGTTCAACATCAGATGCTTTGTTTGGCCTAATTCTGTAGGTTACAAACCATGGCTCTTTTTCTATCTCTTCTATGAGTTAGAATATCCTTCAGACTGGTGAGAAGCCCTCAAGTGCTGGCATTTGTGTTGCTAATAGCCTCAAAGTCTTTTAACCAGTGTCTGCATTAGGTTTGGACTGAATGAGATGTATATAATCATGACTGGTTGGAGGTCCTATTGGTCCATGTGGGAAATAAGATGAAGATCTGAAAGACCAAGTTTACTCTTTGGAAGACAGCAAAATTCGCATTCTGGACAGAGAGGACCACTGGTTTGAAAGATGGGTCAAAAAGACCATCTATGTTAAAATTGAACAGACCTCTCTCAGCAGAGGAGGAGGGATACAACATCACCTATCTATTCACCACACACTCCTTTCAGCAGTCCCAAGAAGGTTCCACATCCATTTGCACTTTGATTCAGGTGACT
>NW_015387206.1:2944-18698 GCF_001527695.2 Protobothrops mucrosquamatus
GAAGACAGCAAAATTCGCATTCTGGACAGAGAGGACCACTGGTTTGAAAGATGGGTCAAAAAGACCATCTATGTTAAAATTGAACAGACCTCTCTCAGCAGAGGAGGAGGGATACAACATCACCTATCTATTCACCACACACTCCTTTCAGCAGTCCCAAGAAGGTTCCACATCCATTTGCACTTTGATTCAGGTGACTCTGAGGGTACAGATAACCTCCCCCCCCAAGCAGTAACGGGATTCAAATATGTGAACAACCAGTTCTCTGTGTGGATGCCGCTTCCGGAAGTCCATTCTGGGCCTGGGCAACAAAAAATTAGCTACCGGTTCTGCCGAACTGGTGTGAACTGGTTGAATCCCACCACTGCCCCAAGTGGCCTCAAACACTCTCAGAGAGTTAATGACCAGATGACTGCAAAGAATAGAAATATTTCCATTCCCCACCATTCAGTCAGGATTGAAAAAGCTTCTTGGATGAGAAGCAAAACATTTTCAGGGGGGGGATTAAAAAGTCAATTTGCCTTTTGGGAAAGCACCTTTGGGACAAAATATGCCTAACTTACACTGTTTGAGGGACATGTTCTCATGACCTCACCTCCATCTCATCTCACTCCAGTTCTAGAACCTAGACAGTTAGTTTCAGTCTTAGTCCATCAGCATGGAAGCCAATTCAATTAAATAAATAAATGTATAAAGAAAGAAAGAACATCTCCTTTAAGGTTGACAGATCTAATTGGTAAGGAATTTTTCCTTTATACCTTAATTGAAGGATAGTTTTGAATTTCTATCAAAGGGGATTGGCTTTGCAATATTTTATATACTCCAGAAGAAACCTTTCCAGATTCAGATAGTCAGAAATTTGTTTCTTCATCAGAGATTTGTTGTATTTTAACAAATCTAATAGAATAAAAATGTGTTATAATATTGTTTTCTAAAATTTAATATAAGTTCATCATACTTTATAATCATGAATATGTGAAGAATGGAAGAATGCATGTTAATGCAGCCATAAAGGGGAACCCACCAGTTGTTATTTAATTCTAAAATCTTTTCTCAGTTCCTTACTTCTACACTTTATTAAGTAGAAAAGTCCTTTATTGCCATGAGATATGCCAGAAGTAAAAGGAAAGAACAAAATGAAGAATTTTTCAGTGGTTGTATCTCCTGCAACCATTTGGAACTAATTAAAGAATTCAAAAGCCCAGAGGGACGACTCAGCTAAATTTCATATCTACTTTCATTTTCCATGGATGCTTAGTCCAGACACCTTTTCTTTGGCATTCCTTATTTTTCTCCTTAGCCTTTGCCTCAGTCCAGATGTGTAGAAAGTTGTCATCCTGGATTTGTTAAGCAGAAGCGAGAAGGAGAGCCAGTTTGCTGCTATGACTGTGTTCCTTGTCCAGAGGGGACCATCTCCACTCAGGAAGGTTGGTGACACAAAAGAACAAAACAGAACAAAACAAAATAGAATAGAATAGAATAGAATAGAAGGGACTTTGTAGGTCTTCTAGTCCAGCCCCCTGCTCAAGCAGGAGAACCTATATCATCTCAGACAGGTGGATGTCCAGTCTCTTCTTAAAAATCTCCAGTGATGGAGTGCCCACGATTTCTGGGGGTAAGCTGTTCCACTGGTAGATTGTCCTCAATGTCAAGAGGTTTCTCCTTAATTCCAGGTTGCTTCTCTCTTTGATCAGTTTCCAGCCATTGTTTCTCGTCCTTCCCTCTGGTGCTTTGGTGAACAACCTGGCCCCCTCTGCCTTGTGGCAGCCCCTCAAATACTAGAACACTGCTATAAAAAGCAGATTTGTGGGATTCCTCTAGAATATTTTTATGGAAGTCAGTGTTAAATGATGTGTTAAAGGACAAATGTTTTTGTTTCTTTTGAAACTGCACAATTTCTTACCTAAAAGGGGGAATAACCAAAAGACCTTGAAGGAGGGGCTGGATAGAGATTGGAGTCTATGGCATTTGGGGCATGCTTTACTACAGCCAAAGAAAATATCACTTCTGCTTTTTTATTTTGGATCTTTCTTTCCACCTTTATCTTTTTATGAATATCTGAATTCTTTGAAACTTGAGGAATTGTCTTAGATCCGTCCATTAGAAGGATCTTTGGAATTTATTCTACATAGGACTCTCCTTGAGCATCACTAGAAGGAATTGCTGGTCCAAAATGAGATGATAAGTACAATTATGGGTGCACCTACTTACATGAATGTTATCAGGGATGTGAGTAGCCATTCCAAATTATTTGCAGAACTAGTTTTTCCTATTTTCCTATTTTTTAAAAAATATATATATTCTTATTTTGTTTCTCTGGAGAACTTCAGAGATGCATCTTAGAAAATCCTGCTGGTATCAATTGTTTTCCAAAGAAGTTATTTCTTGAAAAGTGAAAGGATAGAATATTAAAGAAATGTTTCTTTTGCGGTTTTGTAGATACAGAAAAATGCACCAAATGTCCAGATTATAAATATCCAAATAAGGATCGTATCCAATGTATCCCCAAAGTTATATCCTTCCTGTGTTACGAAGAAAATCTGGGCATCATCCTGATCTCTTTTGCCCTGCTCTTGTTCCTAACCACAATGTTTGTGTTAAGCATATTCATTAAATACCGAGAAACTCCCATTGTCAAAGCCAACAACAGGGATCTGTCTTACATACTTCTGATCTCCCTCCTGCTCTGCTTCTTGTCTTCTTTTCTATTCATTGGTCAACCAAGGAAAGCCACCTGCCTTCTCCGACAAACAATTTTCAGCATCATCTTCTCCATTGCCATTTCTTCTCTCTTGGCCAAAACAATCACAGTGGTGCTGGCTTTCTTGGCCACAAAACCAGGAAACCAAATGAAAAGATGGTTGGGGAAGAGCATGGCCAATTCTATCATCCTTTCTTGTTCTGCTGTCCAAATTATCATCTGCTCCATCTGGCTGGGAGTGTCTCTCCCATTCCCTGACTCTGACTTCCACTCTCAACCTGGAGTGATCATTCTGCAATGCAACGAAGGCTCTGTTGTCATGTTCTGCATCACCCTCAGCTACATGGGCTTCTTAGCTGCCATTTGCTTCACGGTGGCCTTCGTAGGCAGGAATCTCCCTGGGGCTTTCAATGAAGCCAAGCTGATCACCTTCAGTATGATGGTCTTCTGCAGTGTCTGGGTGACCTTTGTGCCTACCTACCTGAGCACCAAAGGGAAATACATGGTGGCTGTTCAGGTCTTCTCCATCTTGTCCTCCAGTGCTGGAGAAGACCCGACGTAGAAGTAGGGTTTTACAATGTATTAGTAAGACTCCGGTCTGGATTTATTTTTCCTCGTCGAATGTTGCAGAAGAAATGTAGAAATATAGAGACAGGGGAATGTCAAGTCTCAACATGTTCCAACAGGACAAACCTAGAACATGGTTCAAGCTCTTCTCCATGGAGACTAAGCCATCTTTTTTTTTTTTGCTTCAAATCACTAAAGGGCAACTGGAAGATAGGATTGTGAGGAAAGTTAGTTCTTGGAGTAGTGAGAGAGTATTAAGAAGCTGGAAATACAGAAGGATTGCATGTGGCAACTATGAGATCCTTGTTTCTCAGTACATTTTACTAAAATTGCTATGGCAATGCAACTGATATGTTTCTTTTTATTTAAACAATCATTCTTTCTTGAAGATAGTAACATTAGATGGGTGGGAAAACAAGCTGAGGCTTGCTAATGAATATTCATGCTTACATCGTGGATTAAATATGCATATGTAGTATTATCATTTTGTCCTCCTTTCCTGAAATGTATCAATATGAGTGCATCCTTTTGACTGTAGGATTTCCTGCCACTATTTTCTGGAGGGAAATTCCCCCAGTGTCCATTGAATAAAGAATAACTGCAGTGAGCCTTGATTATTGGGGGTTTTTTGGGGGGTCCTATATTTCTTTCTGCATACTGGTGTCAGCAATGAGATTCAAAATCTTCCTGCTGCCTCCAGGGACAATAGGTGGTGTGTCCTGTAGGATGGGTGCTTTGAGATTGATCCCATGTCTCTTTCCACTTCCAAATATAAGAACCCTTTATGAGCCTGTGTAAGACAACAGTCTGTCTAAAAATCAATTTAGTGAGATTTGTTGAATGTACAAGGTCTCATGCTCATATCCCATCAGAGCAATGACTGGAGGTGTTCAGAAAGCAAGGGGGAAAATCTTTTCCACACCAACATCTTCTATTTATTTACTTCCCCTCATTCCCGCCCCCCATCTACCTCCCCCCAATTCCCTACCCCTGTTGGGTATGGCAGGTTGGCAACTTGCAAGGCAAGTCTGGTGCAGCAGTGGGGCAGTCGTGACAAGGAGGTATCCCCTTCACTAAATAATAACACCAAAAGAGTGAAACGTGATTATTTGAAATAATTACTTCATTTTTTTCACAACCTGTTGTCAAAGAGAATAATGAATGACATAAATTTACTGAAACCAGTACAAATGAATTGTCACCAGTGCAACTTTACTTCAACTAATATTTTGATGAGGGGAAAGACTTGCTAGTGATAAATAATGTTTCTGCTGTAGTTTGGTTATGATTGTGAACTGAACAGTTTTCCCTTCAGCTGGACATCTATTTTTCAATTGATGGTGATATATAGGAACAAATTTGTTTGCTTGCTGGGTCTTTGCCTTGGAAAAGCCGTAGCAACCTGGCAGAAACTCTTCCCTCCAGTTCCTTAAGAATCTTACATTCATTCAAAACATTACTCAAAGGAATCTAAGCTGGTATTGTCTGTACTAAGTGAGTCAGAACCATGGCACTTTCTAGAATGGGAAGGCATCCAGACGCAGCTTTCCAACCCAGACATTTAGCTTACAAAAACAAGTGCTAAGACTAGGGAGACTGATAAGAGTGGGTAGGGCTGTTAGGAGCAGCAAAGATGAAACCAAACAGCATATACTGTAGATGGGGAGGCAAATACAATGCTTGGAGATGGGCAGCTATTTAGACCAGCCAAGTAGACTCACAGGATCAGAAGCTACAATGAGCAGCATACACTGGTTAGAGTTCCTGATGAAGTATTCAGAAAAAAGTTCATATGAAAAACATATTCATGTTAGGATATATCTGTCAAGCTATGAAGATTCTTGTCATTAGAACTGCCGTGCTGCTTCTAGCTTGCCTACAGTTGTGAGAGGGGAGGGGAAGGTTTGGGATCCACAGGTATTTCCTATCAGTGTGAGAGCCGAAATGTTTTGGCGAAGAGAGACTTTCTTCTCATAACAAATGCTTGAAGACTCATTGGACAACATGACCTGAGGTGATGTTGAGAAGGAAAGGAAAGTTTTACTCTGTTAATTATCTTTTTCACGCCATATTGCCGGAGCTGGCTTTCTTTTTACCTTATTGGTATGCTATGCCTAATAAAAGTTTACATTAGAGATCACCATGTCTTTGATGTATTTACTTCATTGGGCTTTTCAACCAGAATCTTGACAATATCATTATCTGGAAGTAGCCGTTCTGGAGTATCTGACCTTTACTGAGGAAGATGGCCTTGACCACACCAAGAATAGAATAGAATAGAATAGAATAGAATAGAATAGAATAGAATAGAATAGAATAGAAAAATTATTATCATTTTAAATGTACATTAATTAGCATACATTAAAATGAGATTTTGTTGCATACAGCTTTCAGTAAGAAGGAATTATATTGTCCCCATTGGATAGTGAAAATGTGTTGAACTGTTTACCACATGGCAGTCTTTAGAAGCTCAAGAAAAAGTTTCTAGAGTAAAAGGCAGTTAAGCCTCCCTGTTTTGTTCCCTTCCTGACTCTTAAATTAGGACAATGTCCCTTGCATGCCTCTGTGGTAACATTCCTTCCCAATTCCCCTTTTAATTACTACAGTCGTGGTTATTTATTCTGTTTTGAACAAAGTTGATGCTATTTTCACCACCACAATTAGTTTAAAGCAACATGACAGCACAACACAAAGGGATATACCATAACTGAATATCTGACCTGTAAACTACCTCCAGCACTATTGAGAGAAGAGGTAGAATCATGCAAGGGCTATGCTAGTCTGCCATTGCAGGTTTGTCTTCCAGATCTGGAGCCCAACTGGACTATCTTCACAGCAGTTGTGTTTGGGAGCTCTGAGCTCTTTCCCAGAGGGAGAACTATAAGAAGGATCTCCATCAATATACGACAAAGGATGCTGCTGCAAAAGCAGCTCTTTCTGCTTCTGCATCTGTCCCAATTTCCCTGTGCCACAATGCAAACAAAATGCCCACTGAAGGTGACAATAGAAGAAGAGAAGGAGTTTAATTACTATAAGCCAGGAGAGTACGTCATTACTGGTATAACAGTAAGGTTCTACATTTAGGCAAGAAAAACCAAATGCACAAGTACAGCATAGGTGGCACCTTGCTCAATAGTAGTAACTGTGAGAGGGACCTCGGAGTCCTAGTGGACAATCACCTAAATATGAGCCAGCAGTGTGCTGCAGCTGCCAAAAAGCCCAACACAGTGCTAGGCTGCATTAACAGAGGGATAGAATCAAGATCACGTGAAGTGTTAATACCACTTTACAATGCCTTGGTAAGGCCACACTTGGAATACTGCATCCAGTTTTGGTCACCGCAATGTAAAAAAGATGTTGAGACTCAGTCTAGAAAGAGTACAGAGAAGAGCAACAAAGATGATTAGGGGACTGGAGGCTAAAACATATAAGGAACGTTTGCTGGAATTGGGTATGTCTAGTTTAATGAAGAGAAGGACGAGGGGGGACATGATAGCAGTATTCCAATATCTCAGGGGCTGCCACAAAGAAGAGGGAGTCAAGCTATTTTCCAAAGCGCCTGAAGGCAGGACAAGAAGCAATGGGTGGAAACTAACCAAAGAGAGAAGCAACCTAGAACTAAGGAGAAACTTCCTGACAGTTAGAAGAATTAACCAGTGGAACAACCTGCCTCCAGAAGTGGTGAATGTGCCAACAGTGGAAGTTTTTAAGAAGAAACTGGACAGCCATTTGTCTGAAATGGTATAGGGTTTCCTGCCTGAGCAGAAGGTTGGACTAGATGACCTCCAAGGTCCCTTCCAACTTTATCATCATCATCATCATCATCATCATCATCATCATCATCATCATCATCATCATCATCATCATCATTATTATTATTATTATTATTATTATTATTATTATTATTATTATTACTACTACTAATATTATTCTCTAAAATATTTTCTGGAAGTTACCTCTATGTTCTTTCCAAGCCATCAACCCACAGATTAGGAAGGTAATTGTTGTCCTATACAAGATTCTGGTGACTGGTTTTACCCGCTCCAATGTCTTTTTCCAGGATTTTTTCTTTCTTTCCAATTCCTCACCTTGAGAAAAGCAGGTCATAACTTATTTATCAAATTTATATGCTGCTCATCTCATGGTGTAAGACACTGAGAGGCTTTCAATATACATTCATCTCATAACTCTCCTGCCTTCTTTCTTGACCTCATTCCTATTCATTTGACCACCATGGAAAGCCACTTGCCTTCTCCAAAACACAGAAGTAACATCTCCTCAGTTGCCATTTCTATTGTCTTGACTAAAACAGTTATGGTGCCTTAGCCTTCTTGGCTAGGAAAGAGCCTGCCCAATTCTGTCATTCTTTCTTGTTCTTATGCCCAGGTTGTCCTCTACAGTATCTCATTGCACCCTTCTTCCCCATTCCTTGACTTGGACATATAGTCACAATCCGGAGACATCATGCTAGAATATAATGAAGGCTCTATTTGCATGTTCTATGTTGTCCTTAGCTACATGGTCTTCCTGACTCTTTTCTACTTCATGGTGGCTATCCTGGGCAGAAACACACCTAAAAACCTATCAGCAAATTCCTCTAAAAAAGTCTAACAAAATCAGTGTTAAATATCTCACTATTCATGGTCTTGCTAAAAGTTTTCCTTGATTCTGGATTTTCTAAAAAAAAATTATCCAGTCTCTCTCACTGGCCCATCTTCAGAGTTTGGAGTGGCATCTGTAAGTTCCTCCTTTGGGCACCGGCCTCATTCAGTGTTCAGTGAGATGAAGGCTTTCTTCCTTGCCATTATCCAAATCATAGTCATTTATTTACTTATTTTATATTAACTTCCTAAAGATTTCTGAAAACTTTCAGAAAACATGTCAGAAAATGTTTTGATGTCAATATCAGACTAAAATTCAGTGTTGGGCGGAGTCTGATTCAGAAATTCTGGATTCATAAATGGCTCTAGAGACAGAATGTTAATTTGTGGGTGGTTTTAAGACAAACAGAGGTCCTGTTTCTGTCCCACAGGTGGACATGTCTGCACCTGAAACTACTATCTTGGAAGAGGTTTTGGTTTTTTATACCACTTCATCTAATTCTTTGTTCAAAAGCAGATGCCACAGAGGATGTTCAATCAAGAGCCCAAGTCATGTTGTTAAGGCTTCTATTTGTGCTGCTTTTGTGGCCACAGTGAGTCTGTGGGATGCTCAAAGCCAAATACCTCTTGACTCTGGAACAGGGTGAAGTAGATCTACAGATTACAAACCAGGAGATTATTCCATTAGTGGCATAGTCTCTGCAATGAAGGCAAGGTAGGAATCATTAAGCTTTGATAGAAGTCCTTCAACAAAATTCAACTTGTAAGTCAATCTTGGTAAGGCCACACTTGGAATACTGCATCCAGTTTTGATCACCATGATGTAAAAAAGATGTTGAGACTCTAGAAAGAGTACAGAGAAGAGCAACAAAGATGATTAGGGGACTGGAGTCTAAAGCATATAAGGAACGGTTGCTGGAATTGGGTATGTCCAAATTAATGAAGAGAAGGACGAGGGGGGACATGATAGCAGTGTTCCAATATCTCAGGGGCTGCCACAAAGAAGAGGGAGTCAAGCTATTCTCCAAAGTACCTGAAGGCAGAACAAGAAGTAATAGATGGAAACTAATCAAGGAGAGAAGCAACCTAGAACTAAGGAGAAACTTCCTGACAGTTAGAACAATTAATCAGAGTGACTGGCCCAAGGTCAGCCAGCTGACTTTTATGGCTAAGGCCAAACTTGAATTCACCATTTTCTGGTTTCTAGCTGGTGCTAGAAACTGACTCTCTGTTAAATAAAATTTAACATTTTATATTTTAATAATATTTAATTTTATCTGCAAAGTCTCTGGCTCTTCCTGTCCTACTGGAAGAAATTTCAGTAGAGAAACTACCTCTTCCCCCCCCCTTCCATTCAATCACATTCCATTCTTGGAGAAAACCTGGAAAAGTCCCAGAAGATTTCTTGGCAAATTTCTCAGAAACTGTTTCCTGTTGTCTCCTCCATGGGGCTGAGAGAAAGTGAGTGCTCCAAGATCACCCAGCTAAAGGTCTGCCCAAAGTTGCACTAGAGCTCATGATCTCCTGTTTTTTAAGCCTGATGTCTTAACCACTGGACCCAACTGGCTCTACAGCTTTTTATAGTGCCTGACAAATGAGCTGGGTCCCAACCCAGCAGCATAGATAGATTGGGGAGTCTGTATGCATAGTCCCAGACAAGGGTATTTCCAAACGATCCTCTGCCAGCTTCTCTTTGTCATCATGCTCAGGTACTTGCCTTCACTTTTTTTCTCCAATCTCCTCCCTCCACTCCTTTCGGTAGGGCAGTCTTTAAACACAGCCAGCCTTGAGCCTTCAGGAATTCTGGCTTACTTATGAAGAGGATGGTGTTTTCACTTCACCAAGATCTATTATGTCGTATGAAATGAGGGGTCCTTGGTGCTTTCTGAATTTGGTTGCTTTCTTGCAGATAGGTAATGTCATCAGTGCTGAGCACTGAACATGAGCACTGATGATACTACCTACTGTCAGAATCCAATTATATTTCATTTCTAGTTACCTACTTTGAAAAAAGACCCATTTTTTACTTTTGGTGGATTCTGTCATACTACAAAAGGGGAGGAGGGAGCAAGGGGGTTTATGACTCTCACTTCCTTCATTTAAACTACAAAGGACTGGATGTGATTCTTATCAAGAGGACTGACCATAACAATATGGCCATAACCTTTCATCTACTCTCTCTCTGAAGTCTCCCTTCTGCCAGCAGTAAGGAAAAAGGGGTGGAAATGTAACGCCTGGGATCATCACTGGAAGGATGGTGGGGTGGGGGCTGCTTGGGAACACTTAAAACATTGAATGGTAGGGGTTGGCCCCTCAAATCCTGTACAGAATGCCTGCAACCATCTTCTCTTAATAAAGATGCCTGTTGGAAGAGATATTCCAAGAGTTCTGTCTTCTTAAGATGTAAAGTGGGGTGGGTCCTTACACCTACGGTAGTTTGAGTAATGAAATGCCTGCAAGAAAACAACCAAGTTCAAGGAACAGCAAGAACCCCTCATTTTAACCCTGAGTTAAAAATATTATTCTAGATTGATTGACAAGCGCAGTAAATTTTTACATTTCCCCATACATGTAACATTTCTGAGGTTTTTTTAATTAATAATACAAATAAATAAACAAGTGAAACAAACAGGAAATCAAATATTATAAATACATAGTATAGTACCATAGAGGAATATGCAGCATACTTTGCATGACTCTGTAAAGAGAGACTATTAATTGCCAATATCTCCCAACCCTCTCAAACATTTAGGTCTGACTTTGTCTCAACACGGTCTGTAAACCAATTTGCTCTTCAATGTAATTTGGTCTCTGATTCAAGTATACCTAGGGCAAAATTCTCTTACACTCACAGAAAGAAATCACCCATATTTCACACTTTTCTCTATTCTCATATAGCACACAAAAAGGGGAGATAAAAACAGGACGTGTACTTCTGTAATAGTTAAATGGAATTTGAGAGAAACATTGAGCAAAATTTACTTTATATTTTATTTTGATAACAAATGTTCTTTTGTATTCAGGTCTGACCTTAGGAAAATAATGTAACATTTGGGGAAGAAAAGGAATCCCAACAGGCTAGCACTGGAAGCCAAAATGGAGAAGACCTGCACGGCCACCATGTACTTCCCCTTGGTGCTCAGGTAGCTGGGCAGGAAAGACACCCAAACGCTGCAGAAAACCAGCATGCTGAAGGTGATCAGCTTGGCTTCATTGAAGGCTGCAGGCAGATTCCTGGCCAGGAAAGCCACTGTGAAGCAAATGGCAGCCAGGAAGCCCATGTAGCCCAGGGCAATGTAAAACATGGTGACACTGCCTTCGTTGCATTGAAGAATAATCTCTCCAGACTGTGTATGCATATCGGAGTCGGGGAATGGGGGGAAAGTCCCCAACCAGATGCTACAGAGGATAATTTGAACACCAGAGCAGGAAAGGATGATAGAATTGGCCAGGCTTTTCCCTAGCCATCTCTGAACTTTATTCCCTGGTTTTGTGGCCAAGAACGCTAATACCACCATAGCGGTTTTGGCCAACACAGTTGAAATTGCAACTGAGAAGATGTTGCTGAAGGCTGTTTGTCGGAGAAGGCAGGTGACTCTTCTTGGCTGGCCAATGAATAGAAAGGAGGTCAAGAAGGAGAGCAGTAGGATGAGGAGGAGGATGTAGGAGAGATCCCGATTGTTGGCTTTGACTATGGGAGTTTCTTGGAATTTAATGAAGATTCCTGAGACAAAGCCTGTTACTAAAGATAGGAATAAGGCAAGGGAAGCTAGGATGATCCCCAAATTTTCTTGATAGGATAAGAAAGTTTCAGCCTTTGGTATACAGTCATCACGGTTGATGTTAGGATGCTGGTCCGCTGGACATTTGACACATTTTTCAGCATCTGAAAAGAGCAAAAATAACATAAGCATAATCCTTATTATTCTATAAGATGTCTGATTATAGTGATGGTCTGGGATTTTTCTGGAGAAAGGTACCATGAAGCAATGACTAGGAATTTTAATCAAAGGGAGAGTTCTAAAGGTAAATGTGAATTTCTGCAACAAATGCACTGGATAGCTTTATAGGTTGCATTATATGCATCCCAGAATCCAGGAACCATGTTTTAGGGATGAAATCCAAATGACTCTGCAGCTCCCCCATTAATGACCAATGGAGAGATGGTCTTTGTAACTCCCTGTTCTGGATTAGTTCAAGCAGAGGAAGGAGTAGAAGGTTGGATTGAAGGACTCAGTGGCTCCTTCTACATAGTTCTGAGTCTTGACAGAAGGAAAATGTACACTAGCTGCTGGTCTTCATATGTAAACTGGCTTTTAGGGAAACTCATTTGCAATATCAATGCCTCCTCTCAATCTGGACCAAGGACATGATGAGGTCTCTTTCTGGACAGACATTTCCAAACAGGATTTCCCTGTTTTTAATCTTCCCATCCATGCCATGAAAACAAGCACCAAGTGTTTTCATTTCCTTGGGTATCTCTATTTTATTTATTGTATGGTACATTCATACCATATTTCAGTAAAAAGTATCACAGGAGTAAAAAGCAAAACATAAGATATAAAATCTGTAATCTTAGCAGGAAGATAACATGTATATCAAAGTGGCAAATCTAATTTTTTTTTTACTTCATTTCTCACAGATCAGCATTATAGACTGTTTTGCACCCTGTCATTATGTGCTAGATAGGGTTTTTTTGCCTCACAAACACAATTTGGTGATGATATTTTGCCCCTCATATAGAGGGCATCTGCACATCTACCATAACCAGAGCAAATTCAGTTCAATGTTATCCATATCACACAGCACTGGTCAAATACAGATATTTTTTTCCAAAATGCAGGGATAACTTCAACATGTGGGGGACAATTTTCTGTCCAGAGTTGTTTCCACATGTTGTGAATGTCTAAATAATCTTTAACAAGTGCTTTAGCAGTTGAGATGGCTGGATCTCTAGATCTCATTGTCAACTCTACAATGAACCTGGCTGTAGCCATTTCCTTCGTTCTAAGTTGCCACAGGATTGGGAGGGGGATGGAGGATTTCTACTAATCTAAACATTTTACTGTCCCATGGGAACCAAGGTTATTTCTGTAGTTAGATAGAAGCTGGATCATTTCATTAGAAAGTCCGGCAAACTCTTCTATTGGGGAACATAGCTAATTGCATAGCTTTGGGATGTGAAGTTGAACTTTGTAATATTGTTGCTTTCTGAAGGGAACTTCAGACTTGGTTTCACTTTTGACTGTGCCGATACTATGTAAGCAATAAACATGTTCTTTGAGGAAGTTTCAAGCCTCAGAGTTCTGATTTCTTTGGTCTTGCTTATCGGAACCTTGTCACTCAGACTGTTTCACTCCAAATGAATTTGGGCATCTCCTTTGAGGATGTATGAAATAAGCCAGCCTCAGTTTTACAGTTCTTTTTGTGATTCCAACTAGAAGGAGAAACTCCTCTCAATTTCACCCACTTAATTAAAAAAGAAAGTAAGTCCCTCATTTTTCATCAGGGAACATGTTGAGAAGGAAGGAAGGAAGGAAGGAAGGAAGGAAGGAAGGAAGGAAGGAAGGAAGGAAGGAAGGAAGGAAGGAATACTCCAGTGCTGTTGCATTACCTGTTAAACAAATAACTCCAGACATTTACTCATACAGTAATATATTAAAGGAAGGAAAAGGAAGGAAAGGGAAGACATCAAGAAAACAAGAGAGAGTATTCACCAGTTAAGAAAAAGAGCAAAATATTCCATGTTTTCTAATGCCATTGATTCTCTGTGTTTTGATATCCTGTTCCCCATTTAAACTCCAAAATTATTAACACTCTTTTGAAATAAACATATTAAAACATATTATTTTTTAAAAGCAAAGCTTAAAAATGCCTATCAAAACACAGTTTTATTAAAAATGTCAGAGTTCGCACTATCCCTTTCCTCTGGTGTCACCCACCTTCCATGGTGGAGATGGTTCCTTCTGCACAGGGAAGACAGTCATAGCAACAGATGAGCTGCTCTTTCTGAACCACCTTCATAAATCCAGGATGGCAGCTTTCCACACACCTGGAAGGAGGCAGGGGCTGAAGAGAGGGAGGACAAATGTCTAGAAAATGAACTTTTTTTAGAAAAATGGCAAAAGAAGAAGGATTTTGTGAATTCCATTTCAGGATTTAGCTTTGAGTGATAAGAAACCAATAATAAATTTGAGGTTCATCAAGCAGATTGAACTGCTTATCACTTCTCTCTTTCTGTTTTGGCTTATGTTTAATACACAGGGTGAAAGGTTTAGACTTTCCTTTTAAATTTAGATATTAAATGTATTGGTAATTTAATTATAATTTTAGCCATTGTCTAATCACTGCAGGATGAAGGCCTCTTCCGTGTAGTTCCAACCCATACAGGGCGAACTAGAAGCAATAGTACATGAGGGAGGGTATGACATAGTTGGCATTACAGAAACCTGGTGGGGCGAAACCCATGAATGGAATGGACTGATGGATGGATACAAATTGTTCAAAAGAAACAGAAGTACAAAAAGAGGAGGTGGAGTTGTACTATATGTAAGAGAGCACTACATATCTATAGAAATGCACATGATCAAAGATAAAATCTCTCCAGAATGCATATGGGTCAATACAAAAGAGAAAAAAGTGACATTACCATAGGTGTGCATTACAGACCACCCAACCAATCAGAAGAAAAAGATGAATTCTTTGCCAACCAGTTAACAAATGTATATAGGAAGCATACCACAATAGTAATGGATGACTTCAATTATCCAGATATCAACTGGGAGACAAACTCTGCAGTGACTGGGAGATTAAACAAATTCCTAACCAACCTAGCTGACAACTTTATCATCCAAGATGTGGAGGAGGGAACTAGATGTAGGGCCATACTGGACTTAATTCTTACTAATAGAGGAGAAGTGATAGAGGCAGGGCTTTTTTTCAGCCGGAACGCGGCGGAACGGCGTTCCGGCACCTTTTTCCGGGCCGGCCGCACCAGAAATAGCCCCTCCCACACCGGAAATAGCCCCTCCCAAATTTTACTTGCATTCCTGTTCTCTAAAGGGGCGGTCCTAGGGTTTGATGAGGGCGTGGCCAGGTTTGCGTTCCGCCACCTTTTCTCTGAGAAAAAAAGCCCTGGATAGAGGGAGTTGAAGTTACTAGAACCTTGGGCAAAAGTGACCACGTCATACTGGAATTTAATATAAGGCAAACACTAGTAACAGAAAATAATCCAACCAGGGTCTTAAACTTCAAAAGAGCTGACTTTAACAAACTCAGAGAGAACCTAGGAAAGATCCTATGGATGAAAATCCTAAAGGGGAAAACAACCCAGGAAGCATGGGAAACCCTGAAAAATGTGATTATAAAAGCCCAATCCAGCACAATACCACAGAAAAAGAAAAACAAGAAATTCAAGAAGAAACCAGCATGGCTGCACAAAGATCCCTCTGACAAATTGAAAGACAAAAAGGACAAGTACAAAAAATGGAAAAGGGGACACATAACCAAGGTTGATTATCAGCAGACAGCCAGAACATGCAAAGATGAAGTCAGGAAGCAAAGACTCAGAACGAACAAAGACTTGCAACAGAAATCATGGATAATAAAAAAAAAAGTTTCTTTCAATATACTAACAACAAGAAAAAAAGTCAAGGAATCCCACTAAAGAGAAAAGATGGCAAGGAAATGTAGCGCTACCTCTTTAGAGGCCGCCAATGCCCAGGCCCTCCCAGCCACAACCCCCCTTTGTCCAGCCTTGCGGTAATGTTCTTTAGAGATCGGTGAGATGTCTTACAACCGGAACTCATGCAGCATTGATGGGTGGCAGGCTCTTCTTGTTGAAGCAGGACTTTCAGGCACGAACTTAACCGGTCACAATGGTTGA
>NW_015387206.1:21570-22940 GCF_001527695.2 Protobothrops mucrosquamatus
CCTTTCTCCACACTCTCGCTTGCCTCCGTTTCAAATATCCTCCCACGGAGGAAGCAATAAAACTTCACTCTACCTAGCCTCTATTTAAAATACCCTTGATAATAAAATAAGCTTCCAGACCTTCTCTTCTCAACTCCAACAACCACCCCGGCCTTCTCCTTTCCTTTCCTTTTCTATCCTTCCTCCTTCCACTCACGCCAGCCACACCCAAAGCCAACTGCAGCTGTCCCAATCTTTTCCTTCCCAGTCAAGCTCCTGCGAGCACTCTCAGGCAGTCCCCGCTACAGGGAGAAAGCAGAACTGCTTTACTCATACTTTGCATCAGTCTCCACATAGCCCAACATACAAAAAAAAACACACTGCAAAAGAGAAACTAGAAACAAAAATTAAAATAATCAAGAAAATGGTAAGAAAACCTATCTGACCTTCACGAATATAAATCACCAGGACCTGACAGATTACATCCCAGAGTTCTGAAGAAGCTGGCAGATGTTATCTCAGAACCATTGCCATATAGCTTTCAAAAATCCTGGAGCATCGGGGAAATACTGAGGACTGGGAAAGGGCTGATGTGGTTACCATCTTCAAGAAGGAAAAAAAAACAGACCCAGGAAACTACAGACCAATCAGTTTAACATCAATACCTGGGAAGAGCCTGGAAAAGATAATCAAAAAACAGATCTGCAAACAACTAGAAGCAAACAAAATTATAACTGGTAGCCAGCATGGGTATGTTAAAAACAAATCATGCCAAACCAATCTTATTTCATTCTTTGATAAAGTGACCAAATTAGTAGATCAGCGAAACACTGTGGACATATTATACTTAGATTTCAGTAAGGCATTCGATGAAAGTAGACTACAATCTACTGCTTGGTAAGCTAGAAAAAGGTTGAATAGACAACATCACCACCAGATGGATTTGTAGCTGGCTGACAAACCGTACTCAATGAGTAGCCTCAATGGTACTACATCCACATGGAGAGAAGTGAGAAGTGGGGTACCACAAGGCTCTGTTTTAGGCCCAGTATCTCTTCAATATCTTTATCAATGACTTAGATGAGGGAATAGATGGGGAACTCATCAAATTTGCAGATTACACCAAACTGGCAGGAATAGCCAATACCCCAGAAGACAAGCTCAGAATTCAAAAAGATATTGACAAACTTGAACGATACTCAGCTGTACATTTCCACCCCAGACCACCCCAACGTTGCCCTTGACGTGATGGCCCGTTGCCTGGAGGCCGTACGGGTCTGGATGGGGAGGAACAGACTCAGGCTCAACCCTTCCAAGACCGAGTGGCTGTGGTTGCCAGCGCCTCGGCATAGTCAGCTGATACCATCGCTGACTATAGGGGGCGAAACTTT
>NW_015387206.1:23571-33097 GCF_001527695.2 Protobothrops mucrosquamatus
CTCCTCAGGGTGCCGTCGGCCAAGCAATGTCGACTGGCGACCCCCAGGGGGAGGGCCTTCTCTGTGGGTGCCCCTGCCCTCTGGAACGAACTACCCCCCGAGATCCGGATGATTCCGGATCTCCTTACTTTCCGCCGCGCCCTCAAGACATGGCTTTTCCAACAAGCGGGCCTGGCCTAGGGAGGATTTTTAAATTGGGGTTCTTAGAAATTTTAATTACCACAACTCTAAAATATTGGTTTTAATTTGGTTTTATTCGGTGGGGTGTGTGGGTTTGTCTTTGTTTTTTAAAAATGTTGTGAGCCGCCCTGAGTCCTTCGGGAGAAGGGCGGGATACAAATTGAATAAAATGAAATGAAAATGAAAATGAAATGAAAACAATGAGCCCTATCCAACAAAATTAGTTTTAACGTGGAGAAAAGCAAAGTTTTATATTTAGGCAGGAAAAATCAAACATATAAGTACTGATTAGGTGAGACCTGGCTCAAAAACAGTAACTGTGAGAGGGACCTTGGAGTCCTAGTGGATGATCACTTGACTATGAGCCAGCAATGTGCAGCAGCAGCCAAAAAAGCTAGTACAATCCTGGGCTGTATAAACAGAGGCATAGAATCAAGATCACATGAAGTATTAGAATCACTTTATAAAACCCTAGTGAGACCACACCTGGAATACTGCAACCAATTTTGGTCACCTCACTACAAAAAAAGATGTTGAGACCTTGGAAAAAGTTCAGAGAAAAGCAACTAAGATGATCCAAGGCCTGGAGACAAAACATATGAAGAATGGCTGTAGGACTTGGGTTTGGCTAGTCTAAAGAAAAGAAGAAATAGGGGTGACATGATAGCAGTATTCCAGTATTTGAGAGGCTGCCACAAAGACGAGGGGGTCATGCTATTCTCCAAAGCACCAGAGGGCAGGACAAGAAACATTGGTTGGAAACTGAACAAAGAGAGAAGCATACTAGAATTAAGGAGAAATTTCCTAACAGTGAGGACAATTAACCAGTGGAACAGCTTGCCTCCAGAAATCATGGGCGCTGCATCACTGGAGATTTTTAAGAAGAGGCTAGACAATCACTTGTCTGAGATGGTATAGGTTCTCTTGCTTAAGTGGGGGGGTGGACAAGAAGACCTCCAAGATCCCTTCACGCTCTATCCTATCCTATCCTATCCTATCCTATCCTATCCTATCCTATCCTATCCTATCCTATCCTATATGGTCTAGAGCTTTCTTTTGCCAATTGGACCCACAATGCTTGTTGATGTCATTGATCCATCTAGTTTTAGGTCTCTTTCATGGACACTTTTTAACAAGTGGGATCCATTCTATGACTGACTTGGTCCACCTGCCATCAGTTCTTCTAATTTAATTTAATATTAATTCAATTTAATATAGAATTTATTTAAATATTTAAATTTTCAGGGAAATGTTGGATGGATTCTTTGCTTTGACTATTTTCATGATTGACTCGGCCTACCTCCCTTTACATTGACTCAGTGAATAGTTTCTATAAAAATTGAAGACAATATTTTTCTTATTCACGAGAATAAGAAATGAAGGAGAAGTTTATACTCTCAAGAGCCCAATCTGCTGATATGAAACCTTGAAGGCATTGAAAGCAAACCTCCACCCACCCACCCCCTTTTGGCACTTTCAATGGAATAAAATAAATATTACTCTACCTTAGTCAGCATTTCCACCTCTGTGATACTCTTCTGGTCAATGGTAACTTTAAAATCTTGGGATGTCAGCTTTTCTAGACTGCCAGATTTCACTCTCTTGAAAGATTTGTTGAGGAAAAGAACCCAGTTGACAATATTCAGGTCAGCTGTCAGATCTCCTTTCCCATCCAAATATACTCCTTCTATGGAGTTATTGTGAAACTGAGAAGTTTGAAGGAAGGAGTGAAGCTGGAAAGGAAAAGAAAAGAGGAGTTTAGAAAGAACATCAAACATTCTTTGAAAAGACCACATGGATTATGCTGGGAGGGATCTGAACATTTCTCTCTCTGTTTAAAAAAACAGATTTTATTTTGCATTTCCAATTTGCTTGGGAAAGTATCGATAAGCATAGGAATAATAACAACTGTAGATCAGAACAATAATTATAAAGAATTTTGAACAGCTGGTCATGTACCTGTATATCACTCTCTGTATATCACAGATCTGCGAACAACTAGAAGCAAACAAAGTTATAACTGGTAGCCAGCATGGGTTTGTTAAAAACAGATCATGCCAAACCAATCTTATTTCATTCTTTCATAAAGTGACCAAATTAGTAGACCAGCAAAATGCTGTGGGCATAGTATATTTAGGTTTTCAGCAAGGCATTTGACAAAGTAGACTACAATCTACTGCTTGATAAGCTAGAAAAAGGTGGAATAGACAACATCACCACCAGATGGATTTGTAGCTGGCTGACAAACGATACTCAATGAGTAGCCTCAATGGTATTACATCCACATGGAGAGAAGTGAGCAGTGGGGTACCACAAGGCTCTGTTTTAGACCCACTATCTCTTCAATATCTTTATCAATGACTTAGATGAGAGAATAGAAGGGGAACTCATCAAATTTGCAGATTAAAGCAAACTGGCAGGAATAGCCAACACCCCAGAAGACAAGCTCAGGATTCAAAAAGATCTTGACAAACTTGAACAATGGGCCCTATCCAACAAAACAAGTTTTAATGTGGAGAAAAGCAAAGTTTTATATTTAGGCAGAAAAAACCAAAGGCACAAATACAGATTGGGTGAAACCTGGCTTAAAAACAGTAACTGTGAGAGGGACCTTGGAGTCCTAGTAGACGATCACTACTGCAACCAATTTTGGTCACTACACTACAAAAAAGATGTTGAGACCTTGGAAAAAGTTCAGAGAAGAGCAGCTAAGATGATCCAAGGCCTGGAGACTAAAACATATGAAGAACAGCTGTAGGACTTGGGTTTGGCTAGTCTAAAGAAAAGAAGAAATAGGGGTGACATGATAGCAGTATTCCAGTATTTGAGAGACTGCCACAAAGAAGAGGGGGTCACATTGTTCACCAAAGCACCAGAGGGCAGGACAAGAAACAATGGTTGGAAACTGACCACAGAGAGAAGCAACCTGGAATTAAGGAGAAAGTTCCTCACAGTGAGGACAATTAACCAGTGGAACGGCTTGCCTTCAGAAATCGTGGGCACTCTATCACTGGAGGTTTTTAAGAAGAGGCTAGACTATCACTTGTCTGAGATGGTATAGGTTCTCCTGCTTGAGCAGGGGGCTGGACTAGAAGACCTCCAAGGTCCCTTCCAGCTGTATTGTATTGTATTGTATTGTATTGTATTGTATTCTATTCTATTCTATTCTATTCTATTCTATTCTATTCTATTCTACTCTACTCTACTCTACTCTACTCTACTCTACTCTACTCTACTCTACTCTACTCTACTCTATTCTATTCTATTCTATTCTAGCAATGCAATACAACTCCTCTGAGGGCAAACAACTTTTTTTTCCTCATGGATGTTTTGTTAACCAATATAAACAAACATCATCCTTTTACATTTTCCTTTCACTCTTCGTTGTATCAACGAGTACCCAAGAGTTACCCAGTTGATATAAGAAGCTCCATGCTTCCTATTTTCCTGTGTTGTTCTCCTGGATGATTAGTAACTTAGCACAGGAGGTATCACTGATGATACAAAGATACTGATCTACAATCTCTCTCTTTTTCTTAACAATCATTTCTTTCTTTGATTGAGTGGATTACTTGATTGTGTCCCTCAGTCTAATGTGTAACCTCAAATTGGCTCCTTGTTAGTACAACTTTAACACTCTGCTCAAGTCAGGATATTAATGCTAATATAAGAGAAAAGGTCTCTTCTAAGGTCATGCCAACACCCTAAAACAGTGTTTCTCAACCTTGACAATTTTAAGGCATGTGGACTTCAACTCCCAGAATTCCACAGCCAGCAATGTCCACATGCCTTAAAATTGTCAAGGTTGAGAAACACTGCCCTAAAACATAAAAGTATGTTATGCATATGTTGTATTGTGTAGGGATGTTGCTCTCCCTGTTTGATTTCATAGGAAGACTCCAAAGTTTTGACAATTTTTATGGGGGCCCAAGTCACGGTTCTTTATCTTCTTTTCTTTTTTCTACAAGGGAATAATGTATTAAGTAAATTAAGTCATCAAACTGTCCTTATTTCTCTGATTGCATTACCTTTTTCCTGTGCAATTGAGAAAACAGATTCAATTCTCATAGTCAATGAAGACATTTCTTTTTTTAAACATTCTTTAAGCTGTACTGCCTCCAAACTGCCAGCTACTCAGTATTTGATCACTAGATTTATTTTTAGCATCCAATTTAAATTAACAAACAAGCTTCAACCTACTTACATCCCCAGTTAGGAGAAGGTTGGCCATGTGCTGCTACTGGTAGTTGTAAAAACTCGGTCTCTCCCATTCTACTGAGATATGAGAATTTTGGCAAAACAATATAGCTTGCGGTAACCAAGAAATGGAGAGAGGCCCTGGGCAAAGGGAGGCCTTGAGCAGATGGGTAGATCATTAGGGAAGTGAAGGTGGGTTTAGTGGACTTCGACTTCCACATTGTATCAGAAGGGGAAGAATGGAGTTCTCTGGGCACAGTAGTATTTTTGCTTGCAAAGAGAAAGGTCAAAGGAGGAGACATGTACACAGTATAATATCTTGCCAAGAAAACAGTTATTGGAAAATATTTGAACGAACGAGGTAAAAGAATGGGTGAACACTTATTTATTTATTTATTTATTTATTTATTTATTTATTTATTTTATTTTATTTAACATGGATTTATATGCCGCCCTTCTCCCTATAGGACTCAGGGCGGCTTACAGCATATTAAAACACATAAAACATCATCCCCCCATAAAAACCTGTTAAAAACCAAATATTTTTTTCGCTGTATAATTAATTAAAATTTAAATTAAAATTGTCCCTATTTAAAAATTCTCCCTAGGCCAGACCCGCTNTTTATATGCCGCCCTTCTCCCTATAGGACTCAGGGCGGCTTACAGCATATTAAAACACATAAAACATCATCCCCCCATAAAAACCTGTTAAAAACCAAATATTTTTTTCGCTGTATAATTAATTAAAATTTAAATTAAAATTGTCCCTATTTAAAAATTCTCCCTAGGCCAGACCCGCTTGTTGAAAAAGCCATGTCTCTCAAACCACCTAGTAGGGCTATATTACTATTATCCTTCTCATCTTTCCTATTAACTATTTCCTTAGCTTCTTATGACTATAACTTTGTTGTTTCTATCTTATTATTTATGTTGATTGCTTTTATTTAATATCCTATTATGATTTACATCACAGTATCCTGTAACTATCACTGAGTGTTTTATCTTATGATGTATGATGACTGTATTTTACGATTATGATAATGATTTATCACTTGTTGTTTGTATGTACACTGAGAGCTTAGGCACCGGAGACAAATTCCTTGTTATTCCAGTCACACTTGGCCAATAAAGAATTCTATTCTATTCTATTCTATTCCATTCCATTCTATTCTATTCCATTCCATTCCATTCTATTCTATTCTATTCTATTCCATTCCATTCCATTCCATTCCATTCTATTCTATCCTATCCTGTTCTGTTCTGTTCTGTTCTGTTCTGTTCTGTTCCTTCCATTCTATTTTATTCTGGCATACCATGTCAGGGAAATTTACATATTCTAGACACAATGCAGTCCCAACAACCTACATTACTAGTTCATTCTGTTCAGCACTTGCATGTCTATAGTTGGTGCATAGCAAGAGGTGAACTAGCTTACACCAGCTGACTAGTGACACTTGGGTTCATTGAAATATATATTAAAAAAAATAAAAACAGAAAATTTTGCAAAAACAAGGAACAAAAGGAAAGGGAATGAAAAGGAAAGGAAAGTAATTAGATTAGATTTGAGTTCCAGGATGATTTAATTTTTCAGAAGAAGTAACCAAAGCATCAGCTTCCAAACTGATTCTAATTGGCAGTGGCAATATGTCATGATATGTCTGATGGAAAAGAAATACCTGCCAAGCCTTCAGTCTTGGAGCTTCCACCTTCATGCCCCTGCTCTTCACTGATCTCTTGGATGTGGACATGTAAGGTGAATTTAAGGCCCTTGCAACAGCCCAAATAGTGCTGTAAATGATATAGCTGTCCAGAGCCAGGCTCCGATCAATCTCCTCTTCCCTCAGAGTCACCGGTTCTTCTTTCTGTCTGCAACGTTTCCAGACTTTCACCGAAAGGTCATCTTTGGTGGATGAACATGAAAATGTTTTCTCTACAAAGTTATGTAAGGATATATAAAAGAGAGCAAATGCATCATAGTTTGCCCATTTCCTTTTCTGTATCAGAAATGAAAAAATGGCACCAATGTGTTTAAACGAAACAATGCTATACAAGAAGTCCAGACTGAGATCCCATTGAGCTGCGGTGATCCAGACCTTTCCTACAATAGGTCCCTGAATATGTTGGAGTAGTTCTTGTACAAACTTGAGTCCAATCTGGAACGAACTAGTCTCTGAACCGTAAACACAGACGTTGATTTTTCTCCACTTGGAATTTACTTTGAATTCTGTAACCATGATATATGAGTTTAGTGGAAAGCGTGGATATTCAATTGCACAAATGCCATTCTTTAACATCAAAGTAGACATTGTCCTCATGAACCTCTCCCCCTGGTCAGTTTCTGGAGCAATAAGACCAACCAAGGTCCACCTGAAATGGAGGAGCAGCTTGACCATCCCTGGGTACTGGACTCCTTCAGCAGGGAGCATCGGGTAGAAGAAAGGAAACTGAGTTTTATCTCTCAGAATCTGGGAAGCAAAACTGTAACTGATCTGAAAAGAATTGAAGATGGTGGTAGTTTAAATTTAAGAAGCAAAATGCAACTGTTCTCATTTCCACAATCAAACTTTGCTTTTTATTTGCAGTAGACAACTTCTCCTTGAAAATTACATGACTGAAAATTGTCTCCTCGAGAAAGGGACACACCTGTGGGATTTTGTAGATGCCCAGCATAGTTGAAATCTGGATGGAGATGCCAGTCTCAGCCTCTTCCAGAACAGCCAGTGTGTTTCTCTGCCTTCCACACCTGTAATTGGGGACATTGGCTTCTCCGTCTGAAAGCAGATCCAGCAAAGGATCAGAAGTCATTTCTACCTTGAAGAAATTTTCATAGATATTATAACCCAAGGTGATATTAGGTAAGAGATGGCCCTTTTGATTGAAGTCTTCAATGGTAAAAACAAAGGGCAAAAATTTCCAATAAAGTTTAGATGATTTTCTGTAGGTACAAACATATCAACCAACTATAATGTTTATTGATTTTCCACAATAATTCTTTTAACCAACTCAACTTCAAAAAAAATTGCAATATGCCCAAATATTACCATAAAAAGAGAAATAAAACAATAGAAAAGTTTGGCTTGTTCACATTTTAAAAGGCATTCTCCCAGTTGGTTACACTAAGACAGCTTCTGTTTCATGCCTTAGACTTGAAACATTTTATCTTAGCTCTGTTGGACTGTTTCCTCTGTCTTAATTACAGTGGGCGACTTATCCAGACAGCTAAAAGAAACTATTTATTATTAGAGCTTATTTATTCTAGATGTGCAAAGTAGAATCAGAAAGTAATTTAGGAAAAGAAGCAGATCAAGGGAAAAGTTCCTTGTTTTCTCAGAAGGCTGGAACTATAGACATTCATTGGAAGTGAAGTGACTCTAATGCAATACAGGAAGATTGACTTACATGGTGAATTTTGTTGAAGGACTTCTGTCAAAGCTCAATGATTCCCACCTTGCCTTCATTGCAGAGGCTATGCCACTAATGGAATAATCTCCTGGCTTGTAATGAATCTGTGGGTCTACTTCACCTTGTTCAAGAGTAAGGAGGCATTTGGCTTTGAGCATCCCACAGACTCCTTGTGACCACAAAAGTAGCACAAATAGAAGCCTCAGCAACATGACTTGTGCTCCTGACTGAACCTCCTCTGTGTCATCTGCTTTTGAATGAAGAATTAGATGAAGAGGTATAAGAAACCAAAACCTCTTCCAAGATAGTAGTTTCAGGTCCAGACATGTCCACCTGTGGGACAGAAACACAGCCACTGTTTAAAATTCACTTTCTGTCTCTAGAGACATTTATGAATCCATAATTTCTGTATCAGACTCCACCCCGCATTGACTTTGAGTCTGATATTGAAATCAAAACATTTTCTGACGTGTTTTCTGAAAGTTTTCAGAAACGTGTCTAGGGAGTTAACATAAAATGAGCAAATAAGTGACTATGATTTGGATAATGACAAGGAAGAGAACCTTCACCTCACTGAACACTGAATGTATCAAGAGGCAGGTGTCCAAAGGGGAACTTACAGATGCCACTCCAAACTTTGAAGGTGGGCCAGTGAGGGAGACTGGAGAATTTAGCCCCAAATCTTTGCAATATTTTTTTTAGAAAATCCAGAATCAAGAGTAACTTTTAGAAAGACCATGAATAGTGATGTACAGTATTTAAGATATATTTTGTTGACTTTTTTAGAGGAAAAACCTGATAGATTTTTAGGTAGATTTCTGACCAGGAAACTCACAATGAAACAAAGAACAGCCAGGATGCCCATGTAGACAAGGGCAATGTAGAACATGCAATTAGAGCCTTTGTCATATTCTAGCATGATACCTCTAGATTGTGAGTACATGTTTGACTCAGGGAATGGGGAGAAGTCCCTAACTAGGTTTTGTAGAGAAGAACCTGGACAACAGAACAAGAAAGAATGACATAATTGGCCATGCTCTTCCCTAGCTATCCTTATATTTTATTCCCTGGATTTTTGGGTCAACAATGCTAAAACACCATAACTGTTTTAGCTATGGCAGTAGTAATAGCTACTGAGAAGATGTTGGTGAATGTTGTTTGTTGGAGAAGGCAAGTGGCTTTCCATTGTAGTCCAATAAATAGGAATGAGGTTAAGAAGGAAAGCAGAAGAGTTATTAGGAGGATGTCAATGCTGCTAACATTGGATATTCTTGGTTGACAATATATGAAGATGCAGACATTTTCTATTTAACCTTTGTATTACTTTTAGAGTTAAAATTAGATGTTGCTGGAAGGGAGGGGGGAAGAATGTGCTTGGGGACTAGTTAGCCATAACAATATCTCAGTAGAGTATTCTTCAAGGTTAGTTGTAAAAAGAGGAGATAACGGAGGGAAGTTCACACTTCAAATTAATTGGAGAATGTGATTACTGACTGTTAAATGAAGGAGTGAGTTTATTTATTTATTTATTTATTTATTAAACTTATATGCCGCCCTTCTCCCAACAGGACTCAGGGTGGCTTACAGCATATTAAAACAATACAAACACTATCCCCAATAAAAAACCAATTAAAAACAAATATTTAACCGCTGTGTTACCATTAAAATTCTAATTAAAATTGTCCCTATTTAAAATTCTCCCTAGGCCAGACCCGCTTGCTGAAAAAGCCATGTCTTGAGGGCGCGG
>NW_015387206.1:35040-49790 GCF_001527695.2 Protobothrops mucrosquamatus
GGCCTTATTTACCACGGACCTGGCATTACATAACAACAGCCGATGGTCCCGGGCCGGAGGATCTAAGTCTCCTGGAGACCGAGTAGAGACCTGAGGACCGGAGCACCCACAAGCTTGTAAATAGCGTGTGCGTGCTCCCCTAACCTGATATGGTCCTCTACTCCCGCCATATCTGCCTCTCCCACTGACCGTACTAATATCTCCCTCCTCCCTCAACCCCCCAACCTCCCCCCCACCCTTTCTACACCGCAACCCCCAGACATGGCTGGTCCTGACCTAAGGTGAACCTCCCCCCTCCCAGCCACCCTTGTTCCCCCTAAAAATTTGTTAAAACACCCCTTTAAAAAGAACCTCAGTTTGGACAATTTAAATAGATTTCTGTTTGAACCCGCAGCATGCCACCTCTCAGGGTTCCAAACCCCATCCTCGAGGTGGGCCCTTGAGATCTTATTGGGCCAGGCCTGCGCGAGGGGTGAGTCGCGCAGGGCCAATAGGACCGTCCTAGGGTACATAAATTAAGTCGCAAGTCCGGCTGTGGGAGATCGAAAAAAGGGGGGGGGAGGCAAATCTTCGACAGTTGGTAAACCCGGCCAAAGTCCAACTAAGTTGATCATCCAGCCTCCAGGCCACTAAAGTCACACCCCTCGTCAGCCGATGATTTGCCGGAGGCAGATTAAATCGTACTGCCAGACCGTGTCCTCCTCCGGCCATTCCATCGGACCGTTGGGTGATCAGTCCCGGCCACACCAGGTCCTCCATCAGCCGGAACGGGGCCGAAGCCAAGATCCTCCAGGCCATACTGGGTCCTCCACCGGCCAGGGGCCAAAGCCAGGGCCACGTTCTTCTGTGCCCTCCAGTCCTCACCAGGGCCTCCAACGGCCGAAGACAAGGCCGACATCGGGGTCCTCCGGGCCATACCAGGCCCTCCGCTGAAAAGACAGGGCCGGGGGAGAGCAGGGCCGGAACTGAAGCCTCCGCCGCCAGGCCGCTCGACTGAAACAGGGCCAACGCCCGGGCTGGGAAGCCGGGTAACTGGAGAGTAGGGTCGGGCCGAAAACGGGCCGAACGTCAGGCCGCCCAACCAACGCCAGGCCGCCCGACCAACCGGAGCAGGCTAGCGCCAGGGCCAAGGAGCCAAATAGCGGGGCCGAAGCCAGGCCTCCACCGCCAGGCCGCCAAAGTTCTTCCAGGCCGCCCGGGTCCTTCCAAACCGCAGAATCGGGCCGAAAACGGGCCGAACGCCCGGCCGCCCGACCAACCGAAGCAGGCCAGCGCCCGGGCCGGGGAGCCGAATAACGAGGCCAAAGCCAGGCCTCCACCACCAGGCCGCCAGAGTTCTTCCCGGCCAGAGTTCTTCCCGGCCGCCCGAGTCCTTCCAAGCCGCCCGAGTCCTCCCAGCTGCGGCCGGGTCCTCCCAGCCGCGGTCGAACAAGCCGAGCCCAGACTGAAAACGGGCCGAACGGATGGAAGACGAGCCGAACGCCAGGCCACCTAACCGGCCGACGCCGGGAGCCGAGTTATGCCTTGTTAATGTGTCTGGGGAGGAGAATTCAGATTTTTGGCCGAAGCTATGGTGCAAATTACAGATTCTTTAAGGTAAACAATGCCTCAAAGTTCTTTGAAGAGCTTCTTCTTTTGGAACCATGACAGAGGATATATGTTATAAGCCAAACAAGATCAGCCTTTTATTCATGCATTAGTGCAGGGGTAGGCAATTTGTTTTCTGAAGGGACCACATGGGAAAGTGGGACTGTTTGAGGGCTGATGCTCTCCCCACCACTGCCACTGGCCGCTACCACCATTGCCATCCCCACCACCACTGCTGGAGCAGGACAGCCAAAAGGATCAAATGCACCTGTGGACTATAAAATGCCCATGTCTGCATTAGTTGTTTGAAGAAAGGCCATGCTAAGCCTATCAAAACACCCTTTCATGGAAAATGTCAAAGTATATTACCCACCCTCCCTCCATAGTGAAGATATTTCCTTCTGCACAAAAAATATAGCCACAGCAGCATATGGGATTCCCCTCCTGAGCCACCTTCCCAAATCCTGGACAACAGCTTTCCACACACTGGGAAGGAGGCAGGGTCTGAGCAGATGGAGGAAAAATGAGCTTATTGTCAGAAAATTCTATTCATTTATTTTATATCCAGTCTTTATTATTTTTATAAATTCAAAGCAGTGTTCATATCAAATGCACCTACTTCCACCTGTTTTGCCCAAAATAACAAGCCTGTGAGTTGGATTAGGCTGAGTGAGATTGACTGGCCCAATATCAAACAGCTGGCTTTCATGGCTAAGTCCAGACTTGAAACCACAATCTTCTGGTTTCTAACCTGGTGCCTTAACTACTACACCAAACTGGCTCTCTGTTAAATACAATTTAACATGCAATAATTTTATAATATTTAATTCTATTTGCAAAGTCTCTGGGTCTTCCTTTTCCCCTGGAAGAAATTTCAGTAAAGGAAGTATCGATTTTACCCTTCCATTCAATCATGTTCCATTCTTGGAGACTGCCTGGAAAACTCCCTGTAGTTTTCTTGGCAAGGTTTCTCAGAAGTTGTTTCCCATTTCCTGCTTTATAGAACTGAGAGAAAGAGACTGGTTGAAAATCAGCAACTTGGCTTTCTGCCCAAGTCTGGACTAGAATTCATGGTCTCCACATTTCTGGCATGATGCCTTAACCACTAGACCAATCTGGCTCTACAGCTCTTTATAGTGTCTGACAAATAAGCTGAGTCCCAACCAGGCAGCATAGATGGATCAAGGAGTCTGTATATATAGCCCTAGATAAGATATTACCAGGACTTCCTATGCAGGCTTCTCTTTGCTATCATGCTCAGATAACTGTCTTCATCTTCCTCAAAATTTTAGGTATAAGTTTGTCTCACTTTATAAACCAATTTGCTTTTCAATGTCATTTGGTTTGATTCAAATATATTGGGGGCAAAATTCTCCTACACTCACAGAAAGAAATCACCCATATTGCACACTTTTCTCTATTCTCATATAGCAAACAAATGTTCTTTTGTATTCAGGTCGGACCTTAGGAAAATAATGTAACATTTGGGGAAGAAAAGGAATCCCAACAGGCTAGCACTGGAAGCCAAAATGGAGAAGACCTGCACGGCCACCATATACATCCCCTGGGTGCTCAAGTAGGTGGGCACAAAGGACACCCAAACGCTGCAGAAAACCAGCATGCTGAAGGTGATCAGCTTGGCTTCATTGAAGGCTGCAGGGAGATTCCTGGCCAGGAAAGCCACTGTGAAGCAGATGACAGCCAGGAAGCCCATGTAGCCCAAGGCAACATAAAACATGATGACACTGCCTTCATTGCATTGAAGAATAATCTCTCCAGACTGTGTATGCATATCAGAGTTGGGGAATGGGGGAGAAGTCCCTAACCAAATGCTACAGAGTACAATCTGGACACCAGAGCAAGAAAGGATGATAGAATTGGCCAGGCTTTTCCCTAGCCATCTCTGAACTTTATTCCCTGGTTTTGTGGCCAAGAACGCTAACACCACCATGAATGTTTTGGCCAAGACAGTAGAAATGGCAACTGAGAAAATTATGCTGAAGGCTGTTTGTCGGAGAAGGCAGGTGACTCTCTTTGGCTGGCCAATGAATAGAAAGGAAGTCAAGAAGGAGAGCAGAAGGGAGATGAGGAGGATATAGGAGAGATCCCGATTGTTGGCTTTGACTATGGGAGTTTCTTGGAATTTAATGAAGATTCCTGAGACAAAGCCTGTTATTAAAGACAGGAATAAGGCAAGGGAAGCTAGGATGATCCCCACATTTTCTTGATAGGATAAGAAAGTTTCAGCCTTCGGTATACAGTCATCACGGTTGATGTTAGGATGTTGGTCCGCTGGACATTTGACACATTTTTCAGCATCTGAAAAGAGCAAGATTAACATAAGCATAATCCTAGGGGGGACTTCCGGTGGCAGGCGATTTCGTCGGTCGCAGCTGTTTGCTGCCTCCCGCCTGTTTTGCGTAAAAGCCGGTTTGACAGCCAGCACCAGCTGTCAAACGGCTTGATACCTTTCCCCTGGGCATAAGGGGATAGGTGAGCTGCCCGGGGTAGGAGTTGAGTTCCCGAGTCATCCTATATGGACGATGTAGGTGAGNTATTTGAAGAACTAATTAAATGAATAATTTTTATTAATACGGAGGAGATGGATTGTTTAAGTTTAGAGTTTTGAGTTAGAGATATTAATATTTGTTTACTTGTATTTGAATATTAGCCTAGGTTTGGTTTGGGAAGTCCGGGGGGTGGGGGGATGGGATATAACATTGTGTAATATCTGTGATGTATTTCTTTTTTTTACGATGAAAACAATAAAATTTTATATTGAAAAAAAAAAAACATAAGCATAATCCTTGTTATTCTATAAGATGTCTGATTATAGTCAAACTAGTGATGGTCTGGGATTTTTCTGGAGAAAGGTACCATGAAGCAATGACTAGGAATTTTAATCAAAGGGAGAGATCTAAATGTAAATGTGAATTTCTGCAACAAATTCTCTGGATAGCTTTATAGGTTGCATTATATGCATCCCAGAATCCAAGAACCATGTTTTAGGGATGAAATCCAAATGACTCTGCAGCTCCCCCATTTATTTATTTATTTTAAATTTTATTGAGTTTTTTATTCATAAGGGGAGACGAGGGAGGAATATAGGTATGGTAAACAGGGGAGGGTGGGGAGGAAAAAATGGGAAATTTGGAAGGGGGTAAGGGTAATATATAATCAATAATTTTACAAGCAAGTATCCGGCATATCATTAATATGTAAATAGCTTATCATAGTTTTTAAATAGCATATAACATATTCAAATATTTTTCACTTAAACTTAGCTTTAACCATAAAAGGTGTAACCATAAATTAATAAAAAACAAATATTTCCACCTAATAGCTAAACAAACATATTAATAATATTGAAATCTCAAAGAAGAAGAATAGAAAAAAAGAACAAGAAATTTCTAACAATCAAAAATAATAACTCAAACTTCAATAAATCCTTTCACTTAACTATCTATTAATTAATACTCCATCATTAAACTTCTAACGTATCTCTAACCAATGATAAAAATTTTCCCAGGTTGTAAAGTAAATTGAATCATCTTTTTCTTTCATTTCTAATGTTAGTCTATCCATTTCCGCATAGTCTAAGATTTTTGAAATTATAATCTGGTCCGATGGTAAATTCTCATTCTTCCAAAATTGGGCAAATGCTATCCTCGCTGCAGTTAAAATATGCAATGTCAAATAATCATTCTCTTTACCGTAACTAGGTCTTAATATTCCCAACAAAAACAATTCCGGTTTAAGTTCTATCTGTATATTCATCATCTTTTCCAACCATCTATGAATCTTGGACCAATATTTCTTAGCCACTGGGCATATCCACCAGACATGATAGTAAGTACCTGGTAATTGTTTACATTTCCAACAAGTATCTGAAACATTTTTAAACATATGCGCTAGTCGAACCGGTGTCATATGCCATCTATAAAACATCTTATATAAATTCTCTTTATATGTAACTGCTTTAGTAAGCTTAATGTTTTTATCCCAGAGTTTTTGCCAGTCTTCAAGATCTATCGTGTATCCAAAGTTCTTTGTCCATACTATCATCGTTTCTTTCACTTGTTCTTCCATTTTCCAATTCAAAAGAAATTTATAAAGTTTCTTAATCAGATTCTCATCTGTTTTTAACAATATTTTATCTAACGGGGTCTGTTGTTTATAAAAGCCTGTTGATTTTATGTCTTTTTCATATCTTGTTTGAATTTATTTATTATTTATTTATTTATTATTTTGATTTATATCCCGCCCTTCTCCCGACGGGACTCAGGGCNTCCAGGAGGACTCCCAAGTTGCGCGCCCTCTCTGAGGGGGCCAAGGTTTCGCCCCCTATAGTCAGCGATGGCATCAGCTGACTATGCCGAGGCGCCGGCAACCACAGCCACTCGGTCTTGGAAGGGTTGAGCCTGAGTCTGTTCCTCCCCATCCAGACCCGTACGGCCTCCAGGCAACGGGCCATCACGTCAAGGGCATTGTTGGGGTGGCCTGGGGTGGAAATGTACAGCTGAGTGTCATCAGCGTACTGATGGAACTCCACCCCAAAGCCACGAATGATCTCCCCCAGCGGCTTTATATAAATATTGAACAAAAGGGGAGAGAGGACCGACCCCTGAGGCACCCCACAAGTTAGGGGTCTAGGAGTCGACCTCTGTCCCCCTGCCAATACAGACTGCGTACGGTCGGTGAGGAAGGAGGAGAACCACCGCATAACGGTGCCTCCCACTCCTAACCCACCGAGATGCCGCAGCATGATACCGTGGTCTACGGTATCAAAAGCCGCCGAGAGGTCCAAAAGAACAAGGACAGAGGAATATCCTCTGTCCCGGGCCCTCCAGAGATCATTGACCAACGTGACCAATGCCGTTTCCATGCTGTGCCCCGGCCTGAAGCCCGACTGGTATGGGTCTAGATAGACTGATAGAATTTGCAAGTAAGACCACCATGTCAGGTCTATACCTTGTTGCTGTAAAGTTTGCCTGTCCTTAAGTTTCCCCTCTTTATCTAAAATGTCTTTATAACAAACCAGTTTGTCATAATTAGTCAAATTTGGGTACGCAAAAGCTTCCATTGTTGAGAGCCACTCTGGTATTTTCATATAAATTTTACGTTTAATTTTCTCCCATTCTGAAAGTAATGCACTTCTTATCGCATGGTTTTGAAAGTATTTATGAACTTTAGATTTCTCATACCATATAAAGGCGTGCCAGCCTAACTGAAAATCATATCCCTCTAAATAAAGCAATCTTTTATTTCTCAATAGAATCCATTCTTTAAACCAAAGCAAAATAGCTGCTTGATAATACAGTCTCCAATCTGGCAGTCCAAAGCCACCTCTTTCTTTGGAATCTTGTAACATTTTACATTTAATTCTAGCTTTCTTTCCTTGCCAAACAAATCTTAAAATCATTGCATTTAAATTGTCAAAGAAGTTCTTAGAAAGTTTAATTGGAACTGTTTGGAATAAATAAATTAGCTTTGGTAGAATATTCATCTTAATCGTTGCTATTCTTCCTAAAAGTGATAATTGAAGATTTTTCCATCTTTCCAAGTCTGTTTTTATTTATTTCATTAGTCTCTCATAGTTGTCCTCTTTTAATGTAGTATATTTTGCAGTTAAATAAATACCCAAATACTTAACCTTTTTAACTACTTGAAGATTTGTCATGTTAGTTAATTGAATTTTCTGTTTATCTGTTAGATTTTTCGTTATTACTTTAGTCTTTTCCCTGTTAATTTTTAAACCTGCCACTTCTCCAAATTCCTCTCTTTTCTGTAATAGTTTAGTCACAGTTTGAAGTGGTTCTTCTAGTATAAATACCAAATCATCGGGAAAGGCCTGCAATTTGTATTTTTGATCTTTAATCTCCAAACCTTTAATTTCTGTGTCTTGTCTAATATTTCTTGCCAAGACCTCTAATGTAAGAATAAATAACAAAGGAGAAAGTGGACATCCCTGTCTGGTACCTTTCTTAATCTCAAATCCATCTGTATATTGTCCATTTAAAAGTATTCTGGCAGTTTGTTTCCTATATATTGTCTGAATTGCTTTGTTAAAATTTTCACCAAAGTCCATTTCTTGCAATTGTTGAAACATAAATTGCCAGTTTAAATTGTCAAATGCTTTTTGTGCATCCAGAAATATAAGTGCCATCTGGTTCCCTGGGTGGGTTTCATAATATTCCAGGACATTTAAAATAATCCTCAAATTATTCTTTATCTGTCTTTTCGGTAGGAAACCATTTTGGTCAGAATGTATAAATTCATTCAAAAAAAATTTCATTCTTTCTGCCATTATTGCCGCAAAAAATTTGTAATCCACATTTAGTAAAGATATTGGTCTATAATTTTTAATTACTGTATGATCAGTATCTTCTTTAGGTATCAAAGTAATATTAGCTTCAGTCCATAAGTCTGGTATTTTTGTCTGTGTAAAGACTTCATTACATAGGTCTTTCAACGTCGAGGTTAAAGTATCTTGAAAAACTACATAAAATTCAGCAGGAAGACCATCAGGTCCTGGAGTTTTATCTTTCTTTTGTCTTTTTATTGCCTCTGTAATCTCCATCATTGAAATATTCTCATTTAACCTCCGGCACATATTCACAGGCACCTTTGGAAGGTTTGCCTCTTTTAAATATGCCTGTATTGCCTCTTTAGGAATAGTCTCCGCCTTATAAAGTGTCTCATAATAAACCTTCACAATTTTTTCCATTGCATCAGTGTGAAATTGTAAGTGGCCCTCTTGATCCCGTAACTTATTAATTAGTCTTTTTTCTCTTTCTTTTTTCAATCTATATGCAAGCCATCTCCCTGGTTTATTCGCATTTTCAAAAAAGTTCTGTTTAGACTGTTTAATCTGTTGTGCCATTGTATTTGTCTCAAGTAAATTCAACTTGTGTTTTAGTAAGTCCATTTGTATCTTCAACTTTTTCCTTTGTGGGTCTAATTGTAATTCCTGTTCCAAGATATTAAGTTGTTCTTTCAATTTATGCTGAGCAACTTTCCTTTCCTTATTTTTTTTTTGCAGTATAAGTTATAGCCAAACCTCTAAAATATGCTTTTGCAGTATCCCAAACCGTTTGAATAGAGGTTTCTTCTTTTTTATTGACTTTAAAAAAAAATTCCATTTCTTTTATTGCAAATTCTAAAAATTCCTTTTCCTTCAATATTGATTTATTCAAGGACCATCTCGGTCTTTTCTTAGTACCTTTCCAAGTCATTTTAACTGGATTGTGATCTGCCCAAATGTTCGTCTCTATTTCAATTTCTTGTATCATGTCCTTTAAATCAAATGAGGTCCATATCATATCAATTCTTGACCATGATTTATATCTGTTGGAATAAAAGGTAAATTGAGTTATCTCCAAATGTATCTCCCTCCACATGTCCTGTAAACAAAACTCATCTTTCATTTTTAAAAAAGATTTAGGTAAAATATTATTCCCTTTTTTCCCTTGTTTATAACTCTTATAATCCCTTACTGGGTCGACAATTGCATTAAAGTCTCCAAGTATACACAAGTTATGATAGTTTAGGTCTACCAATTTGTCATATAATTGCTGAAAAAATTGATCTTGCTTATCATTAGGGGCGTATATTGCGACCATCAGTATTTGTTTTTGATTCCATGTAATCTCAACCATCAAAATTCTTCCCTCATCATCAACGTAAAATTGTTTAGGGTTCATCTTTTCTTTTATATATAAAGCTAATCCTCTTTTCTTTTGTGGTGTCAAAGAAAAGTAAAGTTTTCCAAGTTTTGGTCGTTCAAGAATTCTAGAATGTTGTATCTTAATATGTGTCTCCTGGAGACAAATTATATCCATTTTTAGTTTTTGTAGTCTATGAAGTATTTTACTTCTTTTTGATGGGGAATTGAGGCCATTTATATTTATTGAGAGAATTCCAATTTCCTCCATAGTTTTAATTATATCAAGATCTCAATTTCCTAGGGGAGCTTATCAGTCTCTGATCTTTAGGTCTCACATCTCCTTCTGATTGAGCCTTTTTTGGGGCTTCTTCCTCCCTTTGTGTCGATGTTCCTGCAGATGTTTCCTCTGGTTTCTTCGATTCTGTCTCTCCTCTCTCCAAGAAGTCTCTGTGGTTGTTAAAAAAGTCTTCTGCTTGTTGTGGTGTATTCAATCTATATCTTTTAGAGTCCCAGAAAATCAATAATCCTTCTGGGATCAGCCACCTGAAGTTCACTCCTTTGTTAATCAACTTTCTTGTTAAGAATTGGTATTCTCTTCGAGCTTCTCTAATTCTTCTAGGAACTTGTTTGAGAACTACCAAATCTTTATCTTTATATTTTAGGGGCTGATCTCTCACTAATCTCAATATCTCATCCCGTATTGCTCTTTTACTAAATCTAACATGTATTTCCCTGGGGACTTTATTTCTTCTTGCGTAGTTTGAGTTCACTCTGAAGGCTTGATCAATTTCTCTTTTTATATGATCAAATTCCATTCCAAGGAGCTCCGCCAATATTTTACTCATCAATAGTAGAACATTCTCATCAGTCTCCTCCATCACATTTTGGAACCTTAAAAAGTATGACGCATGCTCCATCTCGATCGTTGCTAAGCTTTCCTCTAAATCCATGTTGGATTGTGCCAATCTCTGCTTTTCTGCTTGGAGGGTTTCTAACTTCTGATCCACTATTACTGATTTCTCTTCAATATTATGCATTCTTTGTTGGGTATCAGTCACTGCCTGTTGGAAGGCTTCCATTTTTTGATCCATCTTAAGAAGATCCTTTTTCAGTTCAACTTTAAATTCGTCCAAGTCTTTTGTCATATCCATTTTAGAGACCTCAAAATCTTTTTTCATTTCCATTCTGGAGTCTACAATAGCCTGGAGAATGGCTTGTACATCTTTTTGTGGCGGGTCTGGATGTAAGAAAGTTGTAATTGTTTTTTGAGGTGCTGGACTGACTGAAGTTGATGCAGGAGCTGAAGTGCCCTTCTTCACCCCTTTTGCCAAGTTTGAAGTAGCCATCTTAGTTGTTGTCTTTATTAAATTTATTTATAATCCACTCTCAGGCCCGATGGCCCAGTTAATTATAATCCCAAAAAAAAGAGCCCGATGGCCAATTATAATCCACCAAAATTAAAACTTAAAAAAAAGGAGTAAGATAAAAAAATATTTATGTGAAAATTGACAAAAGATATAAAGAAGTAAAAAAGTAAGAAGGAATAAGGATTAAAAATATAGATAAACGAGCCAGGTATTCTTCAAATATAGCCAGGTATTCTTCAAAGGCAATAATAACAATAATATAAAAAAAGCAGAGCAATCAAGAGAAGCAAAAAAATAAAAAATAAAAATCAATTTATAATCCAATTGAATAGAAGAAAAAAGAAAAAAGGAAAAAAGGAAAAAATCTTCTATAGTTTCTTTTTTCCTTTAAGTAAATTAAGCCAAGTCCAAAACAAAAATCAAAGGAGGCAATAGAGAAGGGGATGAAACACCGTCTCTGTAGTAAAGTTCACATTAGATAAGAATGTCTGGGCAGAGAGCCAAGTGTCTGGGCGCTCAGCCAAAACTTCCCTGCTGAATCAACAAGTATAGTGTTACAAAGGAGCGCTCAAAAACCGCTACAAAGTAGCCACCAGGAGACGCTGTTCTTTCCCCACTATTGTAACAGATCCAAGCAAAAAGAGAAAGTACTTTCAGTCAATACACAAAACCGAGCTTAAGTAAGAAAAAAAATTCTAAAAAAAAAAACATTCTAGGGAAGGAGAAGAACAAAAATAGTTGAGTGGCTATCAAAATATAAGTTAATAAAAAACTCTTTCTTTCTTCTCTTTATATATGTTGGCAATCTGGTTTCTTCAGTATAACTCCAAAGATAAAAAAGAAAAAACTCTTCACACTTTTAAAAACGCTGAAACCGCCACTTTTTGGGAGGGGGAGAGGCAATAAATCCCCTCCTCTTCCTCCCCTTTAGCCTCCTGCTTAATCTTAAGGTCAGGCAAATTTTCCCGTGGTCTACTTTGCACTTATAGTCAGTAACATCTCACCTGGACCTATTACTTGCTTCTTTAAATAGCTGAATCTTCATCAGCGATGATCTGTTGAAGATGGCGGCAAAACACGAAGCTCTCCGCCTTTCCCTCACCGGTTCCAGAGGCTATTTTGGGGTCAGAGTGTCGGCTACCGGCAGCTCCCTTTTCCCAAAGAGTTCACCTCTCAGTGGCCACCCCTCCAGGGTGGCATTTGGTCCTAGCGGGCCCGCCAGCGAACAAAATTCGGACCCTAAGCACGGAGCATCCATTTCCCAGGGTCTAACCCAATGACGTCATCGTGACATTTTCTGCAGCTCCCCCATTAATGACCAATGGAGAGATGGTCTTTGTAACTCCCTGTTCTGGATTAGTTCAAGCAGAGGAAGGAGTAGAAGGTTGGATTGAAGGACTGAGTGGCTCCCTCTACATAGTTCTGAGTGTTGACAGATGGAAGATGTACACTACCTGCTGGTCTTCATATGTAAACTGGCTTTTAGGGAAACTCATTTGCAATATCAATGCCTCCTCTCAATCTGGACCAAGGAAATAATGAGGTCTCTTACTGGACAGACATTTCCAAACAGGATTTCCCTGTTTTTAATCTTCCCATCCATGCCATGAAAACAAGCACCAAGTGTTTTCATTTCCGTGGGTATCTCTATTTTATTTATTGTATGGTACATTCACACCATATTTCAGTAAAAAGGATCACAGGAGTAAAAAGCAAAACATAGGATATAAAATCTGTAATCTTAGCAAGAAGATAACAAATGTATATCAAAGTGACAAATCTATTTTTTTTTACTTCATTTCTCACAGATCAGCATTATAGACTGTTTTGCACCCTGTCATTATGTGCTGGCTAGGGTTTTTTGGCCTCACAATCACAATTGGGTGATGATATTTTGCCCCACTTATAGAGGGCATCTGCACATCTACCATGACCAGAGCAAATTCAGTTCAATGTTGTCCATATCACACAGCACTGGTCAAATACAGATAGTTTTCCAAAATGCAGGGATAGCTTCAACATGTGGGGGACAATTTTCTGTCCAGAGTTCTTTCTACATGTTGTGAATGTCTAAATAATCTTTAACAAGTGCTTTAGCAGTTGAGATGGCTGGATGTCTAGATCTCACTGTCAACTCTACAATGAATCTGGCTGTAGCCATTTCCTTCGTTCTAAGTTGCCACAGGATTGGGAGGGGGATGGAGAATTTCTACTAGTCTAAACATTTTCCTGTCCTGTGGGAACCAAGGTCATTTCTGTCAGTTAGAAGCTGGATCATTTAGTTAGAAAACTCGCCAAACTCTTCTATTGGGGAACGTAGCTAATTGCATAGCTTTGGGATGGGAAGTTCAACTTTGTAATATTGTTATTTTCTGAAGGGAACTTCAGACTTGGTTTCCCTTTTGACTGTGCCGATACTATGTAACCAATAAACATTTTCCTGTCCTGTGGGAACCAAGGTCATTTCTGTCAGTTAGATAGAAGCTGGATCATTTAGTTAGAAAACCCGCCAAACTCTTCTATTGGGGAATGTAGCTAATTGCATAGCTTTGGAATGGGAAGTTCAACTTTGTAATATTGTTGCTTTCTGAAGGGAACTTCAGACTTGGTTTCACTTTTGACTGTGCCAATACTATGTAACCAATAAACATATTCTTTGAGGAAGTTTCAAGCCTCAGAATTCTGATTTCTTTGGTCTTGCTTATCGGAATCTTGACACTCAGACTGTTTCACTCCAAATGAATTTGGGCATCTCATTTGAGGATGTATGAAATAAGCCAGCCTCAGTTTTACAGTTCTTTTTCTGATTCCAACTAGAAGGAGAAACTCCTCTCAGTTTCACCCACTTAATTAAAAAAGAAAGTCCCTCATTTTTCATCAGGGAACATGTTGAGAAGGAAGGAAGGAAGGAAGGAAGGAAGGAAGGAAGGAAGGAAGGAAGGAAGGAAGGAAGGAAGGAAGGAAGGAAGGAAGGAAGGAATACTCCAGTGCTGTTGCATTACCTGTTAAACAAATAACTCCAGACATTTACTCATACAATAATATATCAAAGGAAGGAAAAGGAAGGAAAGAGAAGACATCAAGAAAACAAGAGAGTATTCACCAGTTAAGAAGAAGAGCAAAATATTCCATCTGTTTTCTAATGCCATTGATTCTCTGTGTTTTGATATCCTGTTCCCCATTTAAACTCCAAAATTATTATCATTCTTTTGAAATAAACATATTAAAAGATATTATTTTTAAAAGCAAAACTTAAAAATGCCCATCAAAACACAGTTTTATTAAAAATTTCAGGGTCTGCACTATCCCTTTTTTCTGGTGTCACCCACCTTCCATGGTGGAGATGGTCCCTTCTGCACAGGGAAGACAGTCATAGCAACAGATGAGCTGCTCTTTCTGAACCACCTTCATAAATCCAGGATGGCAGCTTTCCACACACCTGGAAGGAGGCAGGGGCTGAAGAGAGGGAGGACAAATGTCTAGAAAATGAAGTTGTTTTTAGAAAAATGGCAAAAGAAGAAGGATTTTGTGAATTCCATTTCAGGATTTAGCTTTGAGTGATAAGAAACCAATAATAAATTTGAGGTTCATCAAGCAGATTGAACTGCTTATCACTTCTCTCTTTCTGTTTTGGCTTATGTTTAATACACAGGATAAAAGGTTTAGACTTCCATTTTAAATTTAGATATTAAATGTATTGGTAATTTAATTATAATGTTTGCCATTGTCTAATAACTGCAGGCTGAAGGCCTCTTCCGTGTATTTCCAACCCATACAGGGCGAACTAGAAGCAATAGTACATGAGGGAGGGTATGACATAGTTGGCATTACAGAAACCTGGTGGGGCGAAACCCATGAATGGAATGGACTGATGGATGGATACAAATTGTTCAAAAGAAACAGAAGTACAAAAAGAGGAGGTGGAGTTGCACTATTTATTTATTTATTTATTTATTATTTCAATTTATATCCCGCCCTTCTCCCGAAGGACTCAGGGCGGCTCACAACATTATTAAAACAAAGAAAGACCCACACACCCCACCGAATAAAACCAAATTAAAACCAAAATTTTTATGTTGTGATAATTAAAATTTCTAAAAAACCCAGTTTAAAAATCCTCCCTAGGCCAG
>NW_015387206.1:49832-52527 GCF_001527695.2 Protobothrops mucrosquamatus
AAGGTGGTAACTAACACCTTAAAGCGCACCCGGAAGGCCACTGGCAACCAGTGCAGCTCGCGCAGCAGCGGTGTTACATGGGAGTGACGAGTCCCTCCCAACACCGCCCGCGCGGCCGCATTCTGGACCAGTTGAAGCCTCCGGGTGCTCCTCAAAGGGAGCCCCATGTAGAGGGCATTACAGTAGTCCAGGCGGGAGGCGACGTGGGCATGAGTGACTGTGCGCAAAGCGTCCCGGTCCAGAAAAGGCCGCAACTGGTGGATCAGGCGAACCTGATAAAACGCCCCCCTGGTCACGGCCGACAAATGGTCATCCAGTGCCAGCCGCGAATCCAGGAGGACTCCCAAGTTGCGCGCCCTCTCCGAGGGGACCAAAGTTTCACCCCCTATAGTCAGCGACGGTGTCAGCTGACTATGCCGAGGCGCTGGCAACCACAGCCACTCGGTCTTGGAAGGGTTGAGCCTGAGTCTGTTCCTCCCCATCCAGACCCGTACGGCCTCCAGGCAACGGGCCATCACGTCAAGGGCAACGTTGGGGCACTCTGTATCTACAGAAATGCACATGATCAAAGATAAAATGTCTCCAGAATGCATATAGGTCAACACAAAAGAGAAAAAAAGTGACATTACCATAGGTGTACATTACAGACCACACAACCAATCAGAAGAAATAGATGAACTCTTTGCCAACCAGTTACCAAATGTATATAGGAAGCATACCACAATAGTAATGGGTGACTTCAACTATCCAGATATCAACTCGGAGACAAACTCTGCAGCAACTCGGAGATCAAACAAATTCCTAACCAACCTAGCTGACAACTTTGTCATCCAAACGGTGGAGGAGGGGACTAGATGTAAAGCCATACTGGACTTAATTTTTACTAATAGAGGAGAAGTGATAGAGGGAGTTGAAGTTACTAGAACCTTGGGCAAAAGTGACCACGTCATACTGGAATTTAATATAAGGCAAACACTAGTAACAGAAAACAATCCAACCAGGGTCTTAAACCTCAAAAGAGCTGACTTTAACAAACTCAGAGTGAACCTAGGAAAGATCCTATGGATGAAAATCCTAAAGGGGAAAACAACCCAAGAAGCATGGGAAATCCTGAAAAATGCGATCATAAAAGCCCAATCCAGCATAATACCACAGAAAAAGAAAAACAAGAAATTCAAGAAGAAACCAACATGGCTGCACAAAGATCTCTCTGACAAATTGAAAGACAAAAAGGACAAGTACAAAAAATGGAAAGGGGGACACATATCAGCAGACAGCCAGAACATGCAAAGATGAAGTCAGGAAAGCAAAGGCTCAGAACGAACAAAGACTTGCAACAGAAATCAAGGATAATAATTTAAAAAGTTTCTTACAATATACTAACAACAGGAAAAAAGTCAAGGAAAATGTAGGCCCACTAAAGAGAAAAGATGGCAAGGAAATAACAGGCAACAGGGAGAAAGCAGAACTATTTAACTCATACTTTGCATCAGTCTCCACACAAAAAGAAACCATAGCCCAACATACCACTGAAAAAGACAAACTAGAAACAAAAATTAAAATAACGAAGAAAATGGTAAGAGAACACCTATCTGACCTTCATGAATATAAATCACCAGGACACGACAGATTACATCCCAGAGTTCTGAAGGAGCTGGCAAATGTTATCGCAGAACCATTGCACCATATCTTTCAAAAATCCTGGAGAATCAGGGAAGTACCTGAGGATTGGGAAAGGGTTGGTTCCCATCTTCAAGAAAGAAAAAAAAACAGACCCAGGAAACTACAGACCAATCAGTTTAACATCAATACCTGGGAAAATCCTGGAAAAGATAATCAAAAAACAGATCTGCGAATAACTAGAAGCAAACAAAATTATAAATGGTAGACAGCATAAAAACAGATCATGCCAAACCAATCTTATTTCATTCTTTCATAAAGTGACCAAATTAGTAGATCAGCGAAACGTTGTGGACATAGTATACTTAGATTTCAGTAAGGCATTCGATGAAAGTAGACTACAATCTACTCCTTGGTAAGCTTGAAAAAGGTTGAATAGACAACATCACCACCAGATGGATTTCTAGCAGGCTGACAAACCGTACTCAATGAGTAGCCTCAATGGTACTACATCCACATGGAGAGAAGTGAGCAGTAGGGTACCACAAGGCTCTGTTTTAGGCCCAGTATCTCTTCAATATCTTTATCAATGACTTAGATGAGGGAATAGATGGGGAACTCATCAAATTTTCAGATTACACCAAATTGGCAGGAATAGCCAATACCCCAGAAGACAAGTGCAGGATTCAAAAAGATCTTGACAAACTTGAACAATGGGCCCTATCCCTAAAAAATGAGTTTTAATGTGGAGAAAAGCAAAGTTTTACATTTAGGCAGGAAAAATCAAAGATATAAGTACAGATTAGGTGAGACCTGGCTCAAAAACAGTAACTGTGAGAGGGACCTTGGAGTCCTAGTGGATGATCACTTGATTACTTTATTTATTTATTTATTTATTTATTTATTTATTTATTTATTTATTTATTTATTTATTTATTTATTTATTTATTTATTTATTTATTTATTTATTTCATTTATACCCCGCCCTTCTCCCGGAGGACTCAGGGCGGCTTACAGCCAGTTTAAAACAATCCCACATAAATACCAAATACAAATCTAAAATAATTAAAAATAA
>NW_015387206.1:53497-59171 GCF_001527695.2 Protobothrops mucrosquamatus
TCTTTCCTCTCTCCCTCTTTCTCTCTCCCTCTTTCTCTTTCCTCTCTCTTTCTTTCCTCTCCCTCTCTTTCTCACTCTTTCTCTTTCCTCTCCCCTTTCTCTCTTCCCTCTTTCTCTTTCCTCTCTTTCTATCTTTCCTCTCTCTTTCCTCTCCCTCTCTTTCTATCTTCCCTTTCTCTTTCCTCTTTCTCTTTCTATCTTTCCTCTCCCTCTCTCTTTCCTCTCTTTCTATTTCCTCTTTCCCCTCTCCCTCTCTCCTCTTCCTCTCTTTCCTCTCCCTCTCTCTTTCTCTTTCCTCTTTCCTCTCCCCTTCTTTCCTCTCTCCCTCTCTTTCTCTCTTTCTCTCTTTCTCTCTTTCCTCTCTTTCTTTCCTCTCCCTCTCTTTCTCACTCTTTCTCTTTCTCTCTTCCCTCTTTCTCTTTCCTCTCTTTCTATCTTTCCTCTCTCTCTTTCCTCTCCCTCTCTTTCTCTCTTCCCTTTCTCTTTCCTGTCTTTCTCTTTCTATCTTTCCTCTCCCTCTCTCTTTCTCTTTCCTCTTTCCTCTCCCCCTCTCTCTTTCCTCTCTCCCTCTTTCTCTCTCCCTCTCTTTCTCTCTTTCCTCTTTCTTTCTTCTCTCTTTCTTTCCTCTCCCTCTCTTTCTCACTCTTTCTCTCTTCCCTCTTTCTCTTTCCTCTCTTTCTATCTTTCCTCTCTCTCTTTTTTCTCCCTCTCTTTCTCTCTTCCCCTTCTCTTTCCTGTCTTTCTCTTTCTATCTTTTCTCTTCCTCTCTCTCTTTCCTCTCTTTCTCTTTCCTCTTTCCCCTCTCCCTCTCTCCTCTTCCTCTCTTTCCTTTCCCTCTCTCTCTTTCTCTTTCCTCTTTCCTCTCCCCCTCTCTCTTTCCTCTCTCCCTCTTTCTCTCTTCCTCTCTATTTCTCTCTCCCTCTTTCTCTCTCCCTCCCTCCCTTTCTCTCCCTTCCTCTTTCTCTCCCTTCCTCTCTCTCTCCCTTTCTTTCTCTCTCCCCCTCTCTCTCCCTTTCTCTCTCTTCCTCTTTATTTCTTTCTCCATCTCTTTCCCTCTCTTTCTCTCCCTCTCTTCCTCCCTCCCTCTCTCTCCGATCGGGAATCGATTTGTAGGTGGGGAGGGGAGTGGCCGAGGGCTACCTGTGCGACCTTGAAGTGACCACCTTTGGAAGTACCAACGCTGCTCCAGCCAGGCTCGAGCCGGGCAGAGCAGACGATGGGAGAAGAGCGAGGCGATCACCTTCCTGGCAGCCGGGACTCCGGCGCGCCTTCCCAGCCAGCGGGGCCTATGGTAGCGTCGGGATCGCGCGGCTCCCTGGGAAAGGAACTTCCTGCCACACTTCTCAAGGGTTGGGGCAGCCGAGCACAGAGTTAATCAGAAGCCCCGCAAGGGGGAAAGCCTGCATGAAGAGCCATGCCCTTTCTGTGGGGGAGGGACATGATGAGCCAAACAATCACGGGACGAAGATGCAGCCAGCCGCTGGAAATGCCATGCAGGAAAAACAGTTGACAGCAGCCTGCCGGGTGGCGTGCGTGACTCCGGCGCACCTTAGGACTGCCCGCCAGCGCCTGGTTAGAGCAGGTGGCCGGTGCTCCATTGTGGCCAGCTCCGGTGGGGCAGGGATTCCCTGGCATCATGGGAAACGGCATGGCAATGTCAGCAATGGGCGGGGCATCATACATCACTCTCTGTATATCACAGATCTGCGAACAACTAGAAGCAAACAAAGTTATAACTGGTAGCCAGCGTGGGTTTGTTAAAAACAGATCATGCCAAACCAATCTTATTTCATTCTTTGATAAAGTGACCAAATTAGTAGACCAGCAAAATGCTGTGGACATAGTATACTTAGGTTTTCAGCAAGGCATTTGACAAAGTAGACTACAATCTACTGCTTGATAAGCTAGAAAAAGGTGGAATAGACAACATCACCACCAGATGGATTTGTAGCTGGCTGACAAACGATACTCAATGAGTAGCCTCAATGGTATTGCATCCACATGGAGAGAAGTGAGCAGTGGGGTACCACAAGGCTCTGTTTTAGACCCACTATCTCTTCAATATCTTTATCAATGACTTAGATGAGAGAATAGAAGGGGAACTCATCAAATTTGCAGATTACAGCAAACTGGCAGGAATAGCCAACACCCCAGAAGACAAGCTCAGGATTCAAAAAGATCTTGCCAAACTTGAACAATGAGCCCTATCCAACAAAATGAGTTTTAATGTGGAGAAAAGCAAAGTTTTACATTTAGGCAGGAAAAATCAAAGATATAAGTACAGATTGGGCGAAACCTGGCTTTAAAACAGTAACTGTGAGAGGGACCTAGTAGATGATCACTACTGCAACCAATTTTGGTCACCACACTACAAAAAAGATGTTGAGACCTTGGAAAAAGTTCAGAGAAGATCAGCTAAGATGATCCAATGCCTGGAGACTAAAACATATGAAGAACAGCTGTAGGACTTGGGTTTGACTAGTCTAAAGAAAAGAAGAAATAGGGGTGACATGATAGCAGTGTTCCAGTATTTGAGAGGCTGCCACAAAGAAGAGGGGGTCAAACTATTCTCCAAGGAATCAGAGGGCAGGACAAGAAACAATGGTTGGAAACTAATCAAACAGAGAAGCAACCTGGAATTAAGGAGAAAGTTCCTAACAGTGAGGACAATTAACCAGTGGAATGGCTTGCCTTCAGAAATCGTGGGCGCTCTATCACTGGAGGTTTTTAAGAAGAGACTGGACAGTCACTTGTAAGAGATGGCATAGGTTCTCCTGCTTGAGCAGGGGGCTGGACTAGAAGACCTCCAAGGTCCCTTCCAGCTCTATTGTATTGTATTGTATTGTATTGTATTGTATTGTATTGTATTGTATTCTGTTCTGTTCTGTTCTGTTCTGTTCTGTTCTGTTCTGTTCTGTTCTGTTCTGTTCTGTTCTGTTCTAGCAATGCAATACAATTCCTCTAAAGGCAAATAACATTTTTTCCCATGGATGTTTTGTTAACCAATATAAACAAATGCCATGCTTTTACCTTTTCCTTTCACTCTTTGTTGTATCAAAGAGTACCCAAGAGTTACCCAATTGATATAAGAAGCTCCATGCTTCCTATTTTCCTGTGTTGTTCTCCTGGATGACTAGTGACTTAGCACAGGAGGTGTCACTGATGATACAAAGATACTGATCTACAACATCTCTCTTTTTCTTAACAGTCATTCCTTTCTTTGATTGAGTGGATTACTTGATTGTGTCCCTCAGTCTAATGTGTAACCTCAAATTGGCTTAGGGGGAGGGTCATTACAGGTATGTTATGCATATGTTGTATTGTGTAGGAATGTTGCTTTTGGGAAATTTCTCTCCCTGTTTGCTTCCATAGGAAGGCTCCAAAGTTTTGACTATTTTTGTGAGGGCCCAAGTCATGGTTCTTTATCTTCTTTTCTTTTTTCTACAAGGGAATAATGTATCAAGTGAATTAATTCATCAAACTGTCCTTATGTCTCTGATCTCATTGCCTTTTTCCTGTGCAACTGAGAAACAGATTAAATTCTCATAGACAATGAAGACATTTCTTCTTTTTTTAAACATTCTTTAAGCTGTACTGCCTCCAAACTACCAGTTACTCAGTATTTGATCACTTATTGTTAGCATCCAATTTAAATTAACAAACAAGCTTCAACCTACTTACATCCCCAGTTAGGAGAAGGTTGGCCATGTGCTGCTACTGTTAGTTGTAGAGACTCGGTTTCTCCCACTCTACTGAGATATGAGAATTTTGGCAAAACAATAAAGCTTGTGGTAACCAAGAAATGGAGAGAGGCCCTGGGCAGATGGGTAGATCATTACGGAAGTGAAGGTGGGTTTAATGGACTTAGACTTCCACATTGTATCAGAAGGGGAAGAATGGAGTTCTCTAGGCACAGTAGTTTTTTTGCTTGCAAAGGGAAAGGTCAAAGAAGGCGACATGTACACAGTATAATATCTTGCCAAGAAAACAGTTATTGGAAGATATTTGAATGAACGAGGTAAAAGAATGGGTGAACACTTATTTATTTATTTAGCTTATTTATTTTGCTAAATAATAAATTTAATAAATTAATTTAAATACACAATAAATTTATTTATTTATTTATTTAGCTGTCAAACCACCTAGTAGGGCTGTATTACTATTATCCTTCTCATCTTTCCTACTAACCATTTCCTTAGCTTCTTATGACTATAACTTTGTTGTTTCTATCTTATTATTTATGTTGATTGCTTTTATTTAGTATCCTATTATGATTTATGTCACAGTATCCTATAACTATCACTGAGTGCTTTATCTTATGATGTATGATGACTGTATTTTACAATTATGATAATGATTTATCACTTGTTGTTTGCATGTACACTGTGAGCTTAGACACCGGAGACAAATTCCTTGTTTTTCCAGTCACACTTGGCCAATAAAGAATTCTATTCTATTCTATTCTATTCTATTCTATTCTATTCTATTCTGTTCTGTTCTGTTCTGTTCTGTTCCTTCCATTCTATTTTATTCTGGCATACTATGTCAGGGAAATTTACACATTCTAGACACAATGCAGTCCCAACAACCTACATTAGTAGTTCATTCTGTTCAGCACTTGTGTGTCTATAGTTGGTGCATAGCAAGGGGTGAAATAGCTTACACCAGCTGACTAGTAACACTTGGGTTCATTGAAATATATGAACCTTATTTGCTTTTAAAAAAATAAAAACAGAAAATGTTGCAAAAACAAGGAACAAAAGGAAGGGGAATGAAAAGGAAAGGAATGGAATTAGGTTAGATTTGACTTCCACAATGATTTAATTTTTCAGAAGAGGTAACCAAGGCATCAGCTTCCAAACTGATTCTAATTGGCAGTGGCAATATGTCACGATATATGTGTGATGGAAAAGAAATACCTGCCAAGCCTTCAGTCTTGGAGGTTCCACCTTCATGCCCCTGTTCTTCACTGATCTCTTGGATGTGGACATGTAAGGTGAATTTAAGGCCCTTGCAACAGCCCAAATAGTGCTGTAAATGATGTAGCTGTCCAGAGCCAGGCTCTGATCGATCTCCTCTTCCCTCAGAGCCACCGGTTCTTCTCTCTGTCTGCACCGTCTCCAGACTTTCACTGAAATGTCATCCTTGTGGGATGAACAAGTAAAGGTGTTCTTTACAAAAGTATGTAGGGATATATAAAAGAGGTCAAATGCATCATAGTTTGCCCATTTCCTTTTCTGTATCAGAAATGAAAAAATGGCACCAATGTATTTAAATGAAACAATGCTATACAAGAACTCAAGACTGAGATCCCATTGAGCTGTGGTGATCCAGATTTTTCCTACAATAGGTCCCTGAATATGTTGGAGTAGTTCTTGTACAAACTTGAGTCCTATCTGGAACGAACTAGTCTCTGAACCGTAAACACAGACGTTGATTTTTCTCCACTTGGAATTTACTTTGAATTCTGAAACTATGATATATGAGTTTAGTGGAAAGCGTGGATATTCAATTGCACAAATGCCATTCCTTAACATCAAAGAAGACATTGTCCTCATGAACCTCTCCCCCTGGTCAGTTTCTGGAGCAATAAGACCAACCAAGGTCCACCTGAAATGGAGGAGCAGCTTGACCATCCCTGGGTACTGGACTCCTTCAGCAGGGAGCATCGGGT
>NW_015387206.1:60144-63863 GCF_001527695.2 Protobothrops mucrosquamatus
TCTGTGGGTCTACTTCACCTTGTTCCAGAGTAAGGAGGCATTTGGCTTTGAGCATCCCACAGACTCCCTGTGACCACAAAAGCAGCACAAACAGAAGCCTCAGCAACATGACTTGTGCTCCTGACTGAACCTCCTCTGTGTCATCTGCTTTTGAATGAAGAATTAGATGAAGAGGTATAAGAAACCAAAACCTCTTCCAAGATAGTAGTTTCAGGTCCAGACATGTCCATCTGTGGGACAGAAACACAGCCACTGTTAAAATTCACTTTCTGTCTCTAGAGACATTTATGAATCCATAATTTCTGAATCAGACTCCACCCCGCATTGACTTTGAGTCTGATATTGAAATCAAAACATTTTCTGACGTGTTTTCTGAAAGTTTTCAGAAACGTGTCTAGGGAGTTAACATAAAATGAGCAAATAAGTGACTATGATTTGGATAATGACAAGGAAGAGAACCTTCACCTCACTGAACACTGAATGTATCAAGAGGTAGGTGTCCAAAGGGGAACTTATAGATGCCACTCCAAACTTTGAAGGTGGGCCAGTGAGGGAGACTGGAGAATTTAGCCCCAAATCTTTGCATATTTTTTTTTGAAAATCCAGAATCAAGAGCAACTTTTAGAAAGACCATGAATAGTGGTGTACAGTATTTAAGATATATTTTGTTGACTTGTTTAGAGGAAAAACCTGATAGGTTTTTAGGTAGATTTCTGACCAGGAAAGTCACAATGAAACAAAGGACAGCCAGGAAGCCCATGTAGACAAGGGCAATGTAGAACATGCAATTAGAGCCTTCATCATATTCTAGCATGATACCTCTAGATTGTGAGTACATGTTTGACTCAGGGAATGGGGAAAAGTCCCTAACTAAATGTTGTAGAGGAGAACTTGGACAACAGAAGAGAATGTGATTAATAACTGTTAAATGAAGGAATGAGTTATGCCTTGTTACTGTGTGTCTGGGGGAGGAGAATTTAGATTTTGGCTTCTCTATGTACATGCCAAAGCTATGCTCCAAATTAAAGATTCTTTAAGGTAAACAATGCCTCAAAGTTCTTTGAAAAGCTTCTTCTTTCGGAACCATGATAGAGGATATATGTTATAAGCCAAACAAGATCAGCCTTTTATTCATGCATTAGTGCAGGGGTGGGCAATTTGTTTTCTGAAGGGACCATGTGGGAAAGTGGGACTGTTACTGAAGGCTAATGCCCTCCCCACCACTGCCACTGGCTGCTACCACCATTGCCATCCCCACCACCACTGCCACCATGGGCTGGAGAAGGACAGCCAAAAGGATCAAATATAGCCTGTGGACTATAAAATGGCCAGGTCTGCATTAGTGGTTCGAGGAAAGGCCATGCTAAGCCTATCAAAACACCCTTTCATGGAAAATGTCAAGGTATATTACCCACCCACCCTCCACAGTGAAGATATTTTCTTCTGCATAAAGAAGATAGCCTCAGCAGCATATGGGCTTCCCCTCCTGAGCTGCCTTCCCAAATCCTGGACAACAACTTTCCACACACTGGGAAGGAGGCAGGGTCTGAGCGGATGGAGGAAAAATGAACTTATTGTCAGAAAATTCTATTTATTTATTTTATATCCAGTCTTTATTATTTTTAAAAATTCAAGGCAGTGATCATATCAAATGCACCTACTTCCACCTGTTTTGCCCAAAATAACAAGCCTGTGAGTTGGATTAGGCTGAGTGAGATTGACTGGCCCAATGTAAAACAGCTAGCTTTCATGGCTAAGTCCAGGCTTGAAACCACAATCTTCTGGTTTCTAACCTGGTGCCTTAACTACTACACCAAACTGGCTCTCTGTTAAATACAATTTAACATGCAATAATTTTATAATATTTAATTCTATTTGCAAAGTCTCTGGGCCTTCCTTTCCCCCTGGAAGAAATTTCAGTAAAGGAAGTATCTATTTTATGCTTCCATTCAATCATGTTCCATTCTTGGAGACTGCCTGGAAAACTCCCTGTAGTTTTCTTGGCAAGGTTTCTCAGATGTTGTTTCCCATTTCCTGTTCTATAAGGCTGAGAGAAAGAGACTGGTTAAAAATCAACAACTTGGCTTTCTGCCCATGTCTGGACTAGAATTCATGGTCTCCACATTTCTGGCATGATGCCTTAACCACTAGACCAAACTGGCTCTACAGCTCTTTATAGTGTCTGACAAATAAGCTGTGTCCCAACCAGGCACCATAGATGGATCAAGGAGTCTGTATATATAGCCCTAGATAAGATATTACCAGGACTTCCTCTGCAGGCTTCTCTTTGCTATCATGCTCAGATAACTGTCTTCATCTTCTTCAAAGGTTTAGGTATAAGTTTGTCTCACCTTATAAACCAATTTGCTTTTCAATGTCATTTGGTTTGATTCAAATATATTGGGGGCAAAATTCTCCTACACTCACAGAAAGAAATCACCCATATTTCACACTTTTCTCTATTCTCATATAGCAAACAAAAAGGGGAGATAAAAACAGGATGTGTACTTCTGTAATAGTTAAATGGAATTTGAGAGAAACATTGAGCAAAATTTACTTTATATTTTATTTTGATAACAAATGTTCTTTTGTATTCAGGTCGGACCTTAGGAAAATAATGTAACATTTGGGGAAGAAAAGGAATCCCAACAGGCTAGCACTGGAAGCCAAAATGGAGAAGACCTGCACGGCCACCATGTACATCCCCTTGGTGCTTAAGTAGGTGGGCACAAAGGACACCCAAACGCTGCAGAAAACCAGCATACTGAAGGTGATCAGCTTGGCTTCATTGAAGGCTCCAGGGAGATTCCTAGCCAGGAAAGCCACTGTGAAGCAGATGACAGCCAGGAAGCCCATGTAGCCCAAGGCAACGTAAAACATGATGACACTGCCTTCATTGCATTGAAGAATAATCTCTCCAGACTGTGTATGCATATCAGAATTGGGGAATGGGGGAGAAGTCCCTAACCAAATGCTACAGAGTACAATCTGGACACCAGAGCAAGAAAGGATGATAGAATTGGCCAGGCTTTTCCCTAGCCATCTCTGAACTTTATTCCCTGGTTTTGTGGCCAAGAACGCTAATACCACCATGAAAGTTTTGGCCAAGACAGTAGAAATGGCAACTGAGAAAATTATGCTGAAGGCTGTTTGTCGGAGAAGGCAGGTGGCTCTTACTGGCTGGCCAATGAATAGGAAGGAGGTCAAGAAGGAGAGCAGGAGGGAGATGAGGAGGATGTAGGAGAGATCCCGATTGTTGGCTTTGACTATGGGAGTTTCTTGGAATTTAATGAAGATTCCTGAGACAAAGCCTGTTATTAAAGACAGGAATAAGGCAAGGGAAGCTAGGATGATCCCCAAATTTTCTTGGTAGGATAGGAAAGTTTCAGTCTTTGGTATACAATCATCTCGGTTGATGTTTGGATGTTGATCCATTGGACATTTGGTGCATTTTTCAGCATCTAGAAAAAGCAAGATTAACATCTGCCGTAATGCATGTTCTTCCATAAAATGCAGAGTGAAACTAGTGGTGGTCTGAATGAATATGTCTAGAGAAAGTTAATATGTATAAATGGCTAGGAATGTTAAGCAATGTAACATAGAGACAGAGTGCTAAAGGAAAATGAGAATCTCTGCAACCAATTCCCAGGATAGCTCCAACTGATTTTAAAGATTGTATCATGAATAATGTTTGAGAGGTGAAATCCAAAGGTCTCTGC
>NW_015387206.1:64034-67575 GCF_001527695.2 Protobothrops mucrosquamatus
TTATTATTATTATTATTATTATTATTATTATTATTATTATTATTATTATTATTATTATTATTATTATTATTATTATTATTATTATTATTATTATTATTATTTCTTATACTGGATTAGTTCAATCACAGGAAGGAGTAGAAGTTTGTATTGAGCCCTTCAAGTTCTGATTATTTATAGAAGAAAGATAAAACTGCTGGTGGTCATGTATAAACTGGCTTTTAAGGAAGCTCTTTTATTAAAATCTCATTTGCCATTATCCATGCCCCTCTCAATCTGGACCAAGGAAATGGTGAGAACTTGTTTCTCAACAGACACCGTTGATAGATTCTCCTGGTTTTTTTTTATCTTCCCACCCATGCCAGCAAAACAAGCAGTGGGTGTGTCCATCTCCTTGGGCATCTCTTTTGAGGACATAGGGAAAAGATCAGTTTCAGTTTCAGTACTGGAGGGAGAAATTCTTCCAGTTTCATCCACTTAATAAAAAGACAACATCCCTCAATTCTCAAGAGGGAAGGTGTTGGAGGGAAGATGGGAAGGAAGGAAGGAAGGAAGGAAGGAAGGAAGGAAGGAAGGAAGGAAGGAAGGAAGGAAGGAAGGAAGGAAGGAAGGAAGGAAGGAAGGAAGGAATGTTCAAGTGGTTTTGTTTTACCTCTTACATGAATAATTCCAGATGTTTAGTCATGTATTAGTCAATGGAAGAAAAGGGAAGGGAAGGGAGAGATCATAAGTTTTTCATTTCTCCAGAGACATCAAGAAAATAAGATATTAACCAGTAAAGAAGAGCAAAAAATGTCTAATGCCAAGCCATTTGTTTCCAAAAGTCTGCAACTTTTCTCTGGTTTCACCCACCTTCCATAGTCGAGATGGTTCCTTCTGCACAAGGATGACAGTCATAGCAGCAGATGGCCTCCCCTTCCTGAGCCACCTTCCTGAATCCAGGACGGCAGCTTTCCACGCACCTGGAAAGAGGCAGGGGCTGAGGAAAAATGACCAGAAAATGAATTTATTTTGAAAAAAATGAGATTATTTTCAAAAAAAATGAAAAAGGAAGAAAGATTTTAGGAGCCACGGTGGCACAGTTGTTAGAATGCAGTATTGCAGGCTAACTCTATAGTCTGGAGTTGAACCTAATAGAGCTCAAGGTTGACTCAGCCTTCCAATGTCAGTAAAATGAGGAGCCAGATTATTGGGGACAATATACTGATATCGTAAAATGCTCAGAGAGTGCTATAAAGCAGAGAGAGGGAAAATGTTCAGAAAATGGACTTATTTTCAGAAAAATGGCAAAAGAAGAAGGAATTTGTGATCTCCAATTCAAGATTTAGCTTTCAGTAATAAGAAGCCAATAAACAATTTGAGGTTCATCAAACAGACTGAACTGGTTATCCCTTCTCTCTTTCTCTTTCAATTTATGTTTAATGCACACTACAGTTTTAAACTTTTTAATTTATATAAATATTTAATGAATTTATATAAATATTAAATGTTTCTATGAATATTTAAATATATCAGGGAAAAGTTGGACAGATTCTTCGCATTGACAAAGTAAACCACATTATTTGCGCGACTGCTTCAGTCTACCTCCCTTTAAATTGAGTCAGTGAATAGTTTCTATGAAAATTGAGGACAATATTTTTTAAAGCCACCAGAATAGGAAATGAATAAGTCTGCATTCTTGAGAGTCTGAACTGATGATATGAAACCTTGAAGGCATTGAAAGCAAATCTCCACCCACCCTCTTTTTTGGCATTTTCAGTGGAATAAAATAAATATTACTCTACCTTATTCAGCATTTCCACCTCTGTGATACTCTTCTGGTCAATGGTAATTTTAACATTTTGGGATGACATCTTTTCTAGACGCCCAGTTTTCATTCTCTTGAAAGATTTGTTGGGAAAAAGGACCCAGTTGACAATATCCAGGTCAGCTGTCAGATCTCCTTTCTCATCCAAATATACTCCTTCTATGGAGTTATTGTGAAACTGAGAACTTGAAAAGAAGAAGTGAAGCTGGAAAGGAAAGAGGAGTTTAGAAGCGATATCAAACATTTGTTTAAAAGACCCCTTGGTCAATGCTTGGGACAGATCTGAACTTTTCTCTCTCTCTGTTCAAAAACAGGATCTATTTTGAGTTTCCAAGTTGTTTAGGAAAGTATCGATAAGCATAGGAATAATAACTGTAATCAGAACAATGATTGTAAAGGTTGGTCATGTACCTATTCTTATCGCTTTATCTTAGCCATGGTAATTTACAACTTCTCTAAAGGCAGACAACAATTTTTCCCAGGGATAACAGAATAATGGAATAATAGGGTGGAAGGGACCTTGGAGGTTCAAAATTCTGCTCAAGCAGGAGACCCTATGCCATTCCAGACAAGTGGCTATCCAGACTCTTCTTAAAAGTTTCCAGTGATGGAGCACCTATATCTACTGAAGGCAAGCCATTCCATTGGTTACTTGTTCTCACTGTTAGGAAATTTCTCCTTAGTTCTAGGTTGCTTCTCTCCTTTATTAGTTTCCATCCATTGTTTCTTGTCTTGCCTTCTGGTGCTTTGGGAAATAGGTTGAACCCCTCTTCTTGGTGGCAGCCCTTCAAATATTGATCATTGCTATCATGTCACTCCTAATCCTTCTTTTCACTGGATTAGACATATCCAATTCCTGCAACCATTCTTCATATGTTTTAGCCCCCAGTCCCCTAAGTGTTGCTCTTTTCTGCACTCTTTCCTAAGTCTCTACATCTTTTTTATAATATAATGACTAAACCTGGATGTAATATTCTAAGTGTGGTCTTACTAAGGCTTTATAAAGTTGTACTAATACTTCATGTGATCTTGATTTTATCCCTCTGTTAATGCAACCTAGGTTTATGCTATCTATTTTGGCTTTTGCCGCACACTGCAGGCTCATATTTGAGTGATTGCTCACTAGGACACCAAGATCCCTCTCATGGTTGCTGTTATTAAGCCAGGTTTCACCTAATCTGTACACCTATCTGTACATTTGATTTTTCTGGCCTAAGTGTAAAACCTTACTTTTCTCTACACTGAATTTTATTTTGTTAGATGGAGCCCAGTGTTCAAGTCTCTTGAGATCCATCTGGAGCCTACTTCTAAAATTTTGGTTATTCCTGCCAGTTAAATTTTATATGCAAATTTGATTTTCCCTTCTATTCCCTCATCTAAATCATTTATGAAGATGCTGAAGAGTACTGGGCCTAAAACAGAACCTTGGGGAACCCTAATCCTTACTTTCTTCCATGTAGATGTAGATCCCTTGAGGACTACATGTTGAGTGTGATTTATCAGCCAGTTACAAATCCATCTGGTAGTGATGCTGTCTATCCCACGTGTTTTAGCTTACCAAGAAGTAGATTGTGGTCTACATTATCAAATGCCTTACTGAAATACAAGTATTCCACTGCATTTCCATTATGTTCAGTGCATTTCATTGACCCACTAATGTAGTCACTTTTTGTCTTTCAGTTCATCAGAGAATTCTTTGTATTCTGGTTTCTTCTTGGATTTCTTGTTTTCCTTTTT
>NW_015387206.1:69542-70593 GCF_001527695.2 Protobothrops mucrosquamatus
CAGTGGTATTGAGCTGGACTGGGCTTTTATAATTATATTTTTCTGTTTCCCAAGCTTCTTAAGTTTTTTTCCCCTTTAAGATGTTCATCCATGGAATCCTTCTGACACTCTTTCTAAATTTGTTAAAATCACCTTTTTTAAAATCTGAAGCACTGGTTTGATTATGTTCTAGTGTTTGTGTTTGCATTATATTGAACTCCAGTATGACATGGTCACTCTCCCCCAAGGTTCCAGCAACTTCAGCCCCCATTATCACTTCTCTGTTTTATTAACCTTAAATATATTAAAATAAAAAAGGAAATTTTATCCTTTCACATTTTCCTTTTACTCTTTGTTGTATTATTAGTTGTCCAATTGAGGTAACAAGCTTCATGTTTCCTATTTCCTGTGTTGTTCTCCTGGGTTTCCAGTTGTGAAGACTAGTGACTTAGCACAGGAAGTATTACTGATGAAACAAAGATATTGGTCCAAAATATCTTTCTCTATTCTAACAGTCATTTCTTTAATCTGAGTATATTACTTGATTGTCTCTCACAGCCTAAGTTGTAACCCCAAGTTGGCTTCTTGTTAGCACTTTAACACTCTGCTCAAGTCAACAGGTCATAAATGCTAATAGCAGAGAAGAAGTCTCTTCTACGGTCATGCCAACACCCTTAAATACTAGAAATATCATTACAGATATGTTTGTATCTGTATACAATATGTTGTATTGTGTATGACTCCAGCTAGACTCCAGCAGTATGTAGATCGAGAACTTCCAGAAGTACAGGCAGGATTTCGAAGAGGCAGAGGAACTAGAGATTCCTCTAGTTGATTCCAAAATCAAATTGCCAACATACACTGGATCATGGAGAAAGCTAGAGAGTTCCAGAAAAACATCTACTTCTGCTTCATTGACTATCCAAAACCTTTGATTGTGTGGATCACAACAAATTGTGGCAAGTTCTTAAAGAGATGGGAGTACCAGACCATCTTATTTGTCTCTTGAGAAACCTATATGCAGGCCAAGAAGCAACAGTGAGAACTGGACACGGAACCACTGATTGGTTCA
>NW_015387206.1:70955-88140 GCF_001527695.2 Protobothrops mucrosquamatus
ATGGAGTCACTGAAGCAGTAGGCGTGAGCTTAAATGGACTCCAGAAGATGGTAGAGGACAGGAAGGCCTGGAGGAACATTGTCCATGGGGTCACGATGGGTCGGACACGACTTCGCAACTAACAACAACAACATTGTGTATGAATGCTGCTTCTTGAAAATTTATTTCCTTTGCTTTCATAGGAAGGCTCCGAAGGTTTGGCTATTTTTGTGGGGGCTTAAGTCTTCGGTTTTTTTTCTTCCTATCCTTTTCTACAAGGGAACAATGCAGAAAGTGAATCAATTCTTCAAACTGGCTGCATTTCTCTAAACTCATTATCTTTCTCCTGTGCAATTCATAAACTTTGAATTCCTATAGACAATTAAGACCATTTAAAAAAAGGTATTATCCAGCATAGCAGCAACAGATATTCTTTAAGCTGTATTCCCTCCAAACTGCCAGCTACTCAGTATTTGATCACTAGGCTTATCATTAAAATCCAATTTAAATTTACAAACAAACTTCAGCCTGTTTGTCTCCCCAGCCCAGAGAAGGTTGGCCATGTCCTCTTAATCATGGAGACTCATTCTCTCCCATTCTATTGAAATATAAGAACTTTCCCAAAGGAAAGTGCTGGTAGAAAGGAAATGGAGAAGCGCCAAGCCTGGATGCAGTATTCTAAGGCTTGCCTCCAGAAGTTGTGGGTGCCCCTTCACTGGAGTCTTTTAAGAAGAGACTGGACAGCCATTTATCCTCTTGTTATAGACTTTCCAGCTTAAGCAGGAGGTTGGACTAGATGATCTCCAAGATTGCTTTCAACTTTGCTATTCTGTGTTCTTTTTTATTCACTTTGGAAAAAAATAAAAGAAAATATTGTAGAAACAAGGAACAAAGGGAATGGGAATGAAAATGACGGAAATGGGTTGGATTTGAGTTCAAGAATAATTTAATTTTTCAGAAGAAATAATCAAGGCATCCAGTTACAAAACTGATTCTAAACAGCAGTGGGAATATGTTGGATGGGAAAAAAAATACCTGCCAAGCGTTCAACCTTGGAGCTTCCATCTTCATACGCCTGTTGCTCACTGATCTTTTGGATGTGAAAATGAAAGCTGAATTTAAGGCCCTTGCCACAGTCCACATGGTGCTGTAAATGATGTAGCTGTCCAGAGCCAGGCACTGATCAATCTCCTCTTTCCTCAGAGCCACCAGTTCTTCTTTCTGTCTGCAACGTTTCCAGACTTTCACCGAAAGGTCATCTTTGGTGGACGAACATGAAAAGGTTTTCTCTACAAAGTTATGTAGGGATATATAAAGGAGGTCAAATGCATCATAGTTTGCCCATTTCCTTTTCTGTATCAGAAATGAAAAAATGGCACCAATATATTTAGAGGAAACTAAACTATACAAGAACTCAAGACTGAGATCCCATTGAGCTGTGGTGATCCAGACTTTTCCTACAATAGGTCCCTGAATATGTTGGAGTAGTACTTGTACAAACTTGATTCCTACCTGGAATGAACTAGTCTCTGAACCATAAACACAGACATTGATTTTTCTCCACTTGTAATATACTTTGAATTTTGAAACCATGCGATATGAATTTAGTGAAAAACACGGATATTGAACTGCACAAATGCCATTCCTTAACATTAAAGAAGACAATGTCCTCATGAACCTCTCCCCCTGGTCACTGTCAGGAGCAACCAGAGCAACCAAAGTCCACCTGAAATAGAGGAGCAGCTTGACCATCCCTGGGTACTGGACTCCTTCAGAAGGGAGCATCGGGTAGAAGAAAGGAAACTGAGTTTTATCCCTCAGAATCTGGGAAGCAAAACTGTAACTGATCTGAAAAGAATGGAAGATGGTGGTAGTTTAAATTTAAAGAAGCAAAATGCAATTCCTCTCATTTTCAAAATCAAACTCTGCTTTTTATTTGCAGTAGACGACCCCTGTTTCAAGCTTTAATGACTGAAAACTGTCTCCCCGAGAAAAAGACACACCTGAGGGATTTTGTAGGTGCCCAACATAGTTGAAATCTGGATAGAGATGCCAGTCTCAGCTTCTTCCAGAACAGCCAGTGTGTTTCTCTGCCTTCCACACCTGTAATTGGGGACATTGGCTTCCCCATCTGAAAGCAGATCCAACAGAGCCTCTGAAGTCATTTCTACCTTGAAGAAGTTTTCATAGATATTATAACCCAGGGTGATGTTAGGTAAGAGATGGCTGTTCTGGCTGAAGTCCTTGGTGATAAAAATGAAGGGCACAAATTTCCAATAAAATTTGGATGCTTTTCTGCAAGTACGAACATATCAATATATATAACATTTAGTTTTTCTTCCATAATAATACTTTTAAACAATTTATTTATTCGATTTCTATAGCCACACATCTCGGTTCAACATACATTCAACATATATTACATGATTTAACATATATTACAATTTAAATTATAAAATAAAAACTATAAAAAGAATTACAGCATTAAAACAAGTTCATCCTTTTTCTGCTGGACTATTTCCTCTATCTTAACAAGGGTGGGTGATTTACCAAATAGCTAAAGAAACTGTTTATTATTAGCATTTGTTTATTCTGGATGTGCAATCAGAAAATAAGTTAGGAAAAGAAGATCAAAAGGAGAGCACCTTGTTTTCTCAGAAGACTAGAACTATAGACATTCATTGGAAATAGAGTGATTCTAATGCAGTGCAGGAAGATTGACTTACTTGGTGAATTTTGTTGAAGGACTTCTGTCAAAGTTCAGTGATTCCCACGTTGCCTTCATTGTAGAGGCTATGCCACTAATGGAATAATCTCCTGGCTTGTAATGAATCTGTGGGTCTACTTCACCTTGTTCAAGAGTTGGGAGGCATTTGGCTTTGAGCATCCCACAGACTCGCTGTGACCACAAAAGCAGCACAAATAGAAGCCTCAGCAACATGACTTGTGCTCCTGATTGAACCTCCTTTGTGTCATCTGCTTTTGAATGAAGAATTAGATGAAGAGGTATAAGAAACCAAAACCTCTTCCAAGATAGTAGTTTCAGGTCTAGATACAGACTATCTGGGGGGCAGAAATTCAGCTGCTGCTTGTCTTAAAACCACCACCACCCAAATTCAGTAACACAATTTGTGTTCCTCTCTGAACCTTCTCTTTGGTAGCTGCTTTTTAACAAAGAGTTATATGAAGTGGTATGAGAAATCAAAACCTCTTCTAAGACAGAAGTTTCAGATCCAGACATAATCTAGCCATTCAGTTTCTGTCTCTAGAGCCATTTATGAATCCAGCATTTATGAATCAGATTCCACCCAACATTGACTTTGAAATCAAAACATTTTCTGACATGTTTTCTGAAAGTTTTCAGAACGTCTCTAGGGAGTTAACATAAAGTCAGCAAATGACTATGATTTGAATAATGGCAAGGCCTTCACCTTGTTGAATCCCAATTGTTGTCTTTGATTATGAGAGTTTCTTAAAATTTACTGAAGGTGCCCAAGACTAAGCCTGATCCCAAAAAACAGAAACAAGGGAAGCTAGGATGATTCCCAAGTGGTTAAAGCACCATGCTAGGAAGAGGGAAACCATGAGTTCAAGCCCCTCTTTAGGCATGAAAGCTCGTTGGGTGACTTTGGCCATCTTTCTCAGTTCAACCCACCTCTCAACCAAAGGATCAAATGTGGCCTGTGGACCATACAATGCCCAGGTCTACATTATGGACCAAGGAAAGGCCATGCTAAGCCTATCAAAACATATATTATATTTTGGAAATATATTATATTTCCAAAAGTCTGTCCCCTTTTTTCTGGAGTCACCCACACACCCTGCATCCACAGTGAAGATGTTTCCTTCTGCAAAAGGAAGATAGCCATAGCAGCATATGGGCTTCCCCTCCTGAGCTGCCTTCCCAAATCCTGGACAACAGCTTTCCACATTCTGGGAAGGAGGCAGGCTCTGAGCAGACAGAGGAAAAATGAACTCATTGTCAGAAAATTCTATTTATTTATTATAAATAGTCTATTTATTTATTATAAATAATAGTCTTTATTATTTTTATAAACAATTCTCTATGCCTGTGAAATGAATAGGAATGAGGTCAAGAAGGAAAGCAGGAGAGATATGAGGAGGATGTGTGTGTAAGCCACTCAGTGCCACCTCGCATCATGAGATGAGCAGCATATAAATTTGATAAATAAATACATAAATAAATAAAGTAGGAAAGATCCTGACTATTGGCTTTCAGTAAGTGAAAGGATGTATCTTTCATCACTTGCTTCTGCCTTCTGCCTCTGCAGATATACTGTATGGGGTAGAGGCAATGGGGCAGACTGACAAAATGTTTCTCATGATATCACCATGCAAGCCCTGGGTCTTATCTCAAGATTCACATATGAAAGGTCAGGGTTGTGCGGTGACACCATAATCCCCATTTAATTTCCTCACCACTGTGATTTGCAGTAGATATTTATGGAAGCAAAGTATTTAGGACTCAGGGTGAAATGCTCCTCATCAGACTATCATTTTGACAGAGAGTTTCAGATAGACTTTTCTACCTGTTGGATCAGTATTAGACAACCAGAGATGCCTCATGTTGGACATCTCTGTCTGAGGTTATATAACAAGGGAGAAGTTTCTTAGAGACTTTTTATTTTCCTTGACTCTTCCAGATAAAAAAGAGGCATGCCAGATGGATGGATATCTATTTCAATCATATGCATTCAATTCCAGACAGATGCATGGCAATAAAAGTAACGCATCTACCCTAAAACATAAAGATCTGAATAATAAGGAACACACAGTAAGTCTAAGGCAGTGATGGCGAACCTTTTAGAGAGTGAGTGCCCAAACCGCAACCCAAGACCCACTTATTTATAGCAAAGTGCCAGGGCCGCATCAGCATTGTGGTGCCCTCGGGGGGCATGGGGGCGTGGCCCACTGAATGGGCATGGCTGCGGTTGTCACGGCAGACTGGGTGGGTGTGGCTGTGGTGGGCATGGCCACCTTGATGTTGCTCATGGGAGGGACACCTGTAGGACTGGGTAGGGTTGGGGGAGATCCAGGGGGACTCTGGCGGGTGGGGCAGTAGGCAGGAGGCCCAGCATAGATGGAGGGGAGGCACGCAATCCTAGCTGGGACTGGGGGGCCATGGCACTGATGGGGATCCGGCTTTCCCTGCTTGAGGTGGCCTTTGGCTTGCTGGGTGTGGGCATGCTCTACCACCTCTACTCGAGCTTGCTAGCTGGCCACTTCGCCTCCTTTGTGCTGGGTGGGGCTGCTGCTCTGGGCGGCAGCAGCCTAATGGACCTGCGCAAGCTGCTGGCAGCAGTGGTGTACGTGCCAACAGAGAGGGCTCTGAGTGCTACCTCTGGCACGCATGCCATAGGTTCGCCACCACTTGTCTAAGGCAACATCAGCCTCAAAAGTCCACAGTAAGAAAAAGGTAACAGTAACTTCATCTAAGCAAAAACACAGCATCATAAAATAAGCATCACTTATAATAACATGAAAAAAAACCAACTGGAAATCAACCATGCAAAATGACAGGTGTCCCAAATGCCCACAGAACAATTTGATCTTGGATGCTTTCTGGGAATCCATTATATTGAGTTATATCAGGACTTCTTCAGTTGAATTCCCAGCTCACCCTGCAGGGAGGACTTTGCAAAGCTCCTACATCTCCAGATAATTATTAGTAGAATGATAGTGATTTCTTTCTTGATTTCATGCTAAATGTCAAGAGATTCTTCTCTCCTCCAGAAATTCTCTGGAGGGGATCAACAGACTCAGGAGCAATACATAGTAATGTTTGGCATCATGAAAGTTAGTGCATAAATTGTCTTGTCACCTTGGGAAGCTGGCCTGAGCTTCATGGCCACCAGGAGGTCTGCTGTTGTGTTGACCTATGTTTCCATCATTTGGGAAGTCTTCTCTGGACTTCATACTGTATTAGAAAAGTCAGTCTTGCTGGAACCTGCTTTCAACTTCTCCAAACTCTTCTGCTCTTCTGATTCTGAGATCAGATGCAAGGCAGGGGATTTCTTCAGTTAAACCAGAAATGGATCCACTACTTCTGCTTCTGATGGAGCTTTTGTTGCCCCAGGCAGCCTGTGGGATGCTCAGCACCAGGTGCTTCTTGGCTTTGGAGAGGGATGCAAGAGACCCACTCAATCATTACAGGCCAGGAGACCATCTCATCAGTGGACTCTTCTCTGCAACAAATACTCAACAACCTGAGCTGCAAAATTTCAGTTTGAGTCCTTCTAAAAAGTTTCATCGGTAAGTTACATAATGTTGAATGATGTTATATTATTTTGCCTTTGAGAAAGAAAGTGGGTGAAGGAAAGCAATGAGATTTTAATTAATTAGATCTACAGTTACGTCTGTATACAAACAGCCTGAAGTGGAACACATTCAGCAGATAAAACAAAAGTATGCTTTAATGCTCAGCACCCTTGTCCAACTGATCTCTAAATAATAATAGTAGTAGTAGTAGTAGTAGTAGTAGTAGTAGTAGTAGTAGTAGTAGTAGTAGTAGTAGTAGTAGTAGTAGTAGTAGTAATAATAATAATTAATAGAATTGGAAGGGACCTTGGAGGTTTTCTAGTCCAACCCCCTGCTCAGGTAGGAAACCCTATATCATTTTAGAAAAATGGCTGTTCCATCTCTTCTTAAAAACTTCCAGTGTTGGAGCATCCACCGCTTCTGGAGGCAGGTTGTTCCATTGTTCTAACTGTCAGGAAGTTTCTCCTTAGTTCTAGGTTGCTTCTCTCTTTGGTTAGTTTCCATCTATTGCTTTGTGTCTTGCCTTCAGGTACTTTGGAAAATAGCTTGATTCCCTCTTCTTTGTGGCAACTGCTGAGATATTGGAACTGCTATCATGTTACCCCTCATCCTTCTCTTCATTAAATTAGACATACCCAATTCCAGCAACTGTTCCTTATATGGAACACATTCAGCAGATAAAATAAAAGTATGCTTTAATGCTCAGCACCCTTGTCCAACTGATCTCTACATGGACAACTTACTTTCATCTCTCAAGGTGATTAGCTTGGGAAGTCATGGTTATGATCTCAGCATGTCCATCAAAGAAAAGGACAGGAATTGCTAATTAGTTAGTTCTGATCAATCCCAGTTCAGAAAAAAAGACTGACTTTTTTTCTGAGTCTTTCCTAGAAGATAGTTCTGTATCAGAGTTGCCTTTGGATGAGATGGGTGGCACATAAATCTAATAAATAAATTTTCCAGAAAACAGAATCTGCAAGTCCAAAGACATCAGCTCTCTGATCCCTCCAGACATTCTTCCAAATTCTCTGTCATTATTTTCCTCAATGGTCCAGGGATTCCTCACTGCCAGATAAGCAGCCAATTGTTGCTACCCCAATGTGGGCATTGGCATCTTCAAATGCTCCTTCTTGATTCACCTCTGGTTCTACTGATGCCAAAGTGTTTTGAGCAGATTTTTTGTCCTCTCCTTCAAGCAATCAAGGATCAAAACCATTCACTCAAGAGAAAACTGGGGGAGCTGGTGCTTTGTTCATTTCTTAAATACTTTCTTTTCTCTATATTCTATTTCCCTATCTCATTCATACATAGACTCATACACACATACGTGCACATTATAAAAATATAACCTGTGTATTATAGTCCTTTGAGTGAATCTCAATTCCTGTTCTTACATGGTCCTGTCCATGCTTGTTTCTGAGCTGCATTTTCAGACATAGTTTGCCATAATCTTTTTCTGGGATGTTTTTGGACTCCTCAGCCTGAGGTGTGAGAGAGTCCAAGGGACAACAATACCCAGATTGTCTGGAATGTGTCTGTTTCAAACAATGTAAGTAGAGAAGAGGAACTTTGGGGACAAACTTGTTCAATCACAATAGCACATATGAAATGCATTAACAGAATAACAGAATAACAGAGTTGGAAGAGACCTTGGAGGTCNCAGTGATGGAGCATCCACAACATCTGAAGGCAAGCCATTCCACTAGTTAATTATTCTCACTGTCAGGAAATTTCTCCTTAGTTCTAGGTTAGTATTTTCACTGAATGCAACATTATGGCAAAATCCATGTATCTTTTCAGGAAAGCAGATGTGATATACTGGAAAATTCTGTCCTTCCTTTTTGCCATTCAGGAAATCAACAAAGATCCCCTCCTCTTACCCAACCTCACCCTGGGTTACAACCTCCATGACAACTTTCGAGACAGAGGATTGACATTGGATGGTCTGTTGGATTTGCTTTCGACTGGAGAGGCCAATGTTCCCAATTACAGCTGTGGAAGGAAGAGGAACATGCTGGTTCTCCTGGAAGAGACCAACTCTGACATATCCATCCTCATGGCTGCCATATTGGGCAACTACAAAATCCCACAGGTATAGAGCAAGTGCACGGTTGCAAGTTTATTCCAGAGCAGTTCAAGGAGATTTCCTCCGTAGAAATGTTAAGCATGGATTAAGGTGTACAATTCATCTTTACATCATTTTTCAGTCACCCATAGAGACAAGAATAAATACAGCCATAATTAACAGTTATCTGTCAATGCTGCTAATATTGTATATTCTTGCTTTGACAAAATATGCAGAACTGTCTGGTATTTTTAGAGTTAATTCAGATGATGCGGGGGAGGAGAAAGATAGGACTGTGCTGGAAGAGAATGGAAGAGAACCTTTGCCCTTCCACCTGATAGGAGAACGTGATATATGACAGCAAATTTAGGGAGGGAACATGCTGATAAATTAATTGCTCAGGGGAAGAGAATTTAGTTCTTAGCATCCCTTCAGTGTGCCGACATGTGGTAACATAAATAAAAGACTTTTTAGGAAAACAATGCCTGGAAGTTCTTTGAAGTGTTTCATTAGTCGGAACCTGACATTATCACTGAGTACAAATATTAGTTCAAAATGTATGCTTGCTCAGATCTCGCACTATCAGGCTCTCTGGAAGCATCAACTTTTCAGAAAATGAGCTCTAGATTTCTTCTTAACCTTCCATTGATGACAATTACATTCTCTGCATTTCTAATCCCCTATTAAATCCACCAAGGTAGGCTAGAATCTACCTAAGCTCTGACATTATATTTTCAGGATCTCATATGTTGGCTTTGTAAAAACCCAAAATAAAACATAAATCTTTTTGTTTCCAGATCAGCTACACTTTTATTTCACCAATCCTGAGTGATAAAACTCAGTTACCCTTTTTCTACCGGACCATCCCCAAAGAAGATGTTCAGAACCTGGGGATTGTTAAACTGCTGCTGTATTTTGGGTGGATATTCATTGGTGTCTTTGCTGCAGAGACTGATAATGGAGAACATTTCATTAGGACCTTCATTCCTGTGCTGGCTCAGAATGGCATCTGTGTTGTTTTTTCACAAATCATATTATTAAAAACTGAGAACCACAAGTATCTGATTTCTGTTTTCAACATGTGGATCCAAATCAATGTATTTGTTTACTATTCAGAGTTTACATTCATAGAGGGAGCTTTTTTTCTAGAAAACATATTCAATTCCTTGAGAAAGCCTATTGCGGGGAAAGTTTGGATCACAACAGCTTTGTGGGATCTCACCATCGAATTATCGTATAATACTCTTTCTTTCAGATATACCCATAGTATTTTTTCTTTCCTTATCCAGACCAGCCAAAGGACCAAATTTAATGATTTCATAGATTTCTATTTTTATATCAAAGCATTTATGGTTAAAAAATTTCACTGTTCATATGGAAAGCCTGCCTTGTCTGTGAAAGGCTGGACAAGGTGTACAGAGAAAGAGAACTTGGAGACTCTGCCTCAAGAGAAGATTGAAAAGATCTTCTCTCTAGATAGCTCCTTAACTTACAATGCCATCCAGATTGTGGCACATGCCTTAAATGTGGCCTATTCATCTCAGTCCCAGAGGATAAGGATGGAGAGAAAAAGCAAGCTGGAAGTCGAAAAGATCCAGCCATGGCAGGTATTCCCTTATAGGTTCCATGTGTATTGCTAAGGGTGACAGATAGATGATGAATGCCACAAAACATTCTCTGAGAAATGTGAAATATGTTGAGAAAAAAATACATTTTATGAAACATTTTCTCTCATAAGAGCCTGTGTCTTCCTCTTTATTTTTTCCTTTGGCCTCCAGAATTGCTGAATGGCAAATTATACCTTGGTTGTGTTGTCACACACCACTACAATTCTTTCATCTCATGTGCATTAAGCTTTTCTTTCTTCAGATTCTAGAATTTGGTGCTTGTGGAAAGGGATTTTGGATTCTCTCCCAATATATTACAATGTAAGACAACATTGTACTTAATGGGGGTGAAGATTCGTTCTCCAAGCTTGTGGGTTGGTTTCTGAACATTTCATTACCAGGCTAGCTAACGTCTTCAGCGGAGTTTAGGGGATGTCAGCATCAGTGTTCTTCTGTTTATAAGGGCTTCAGGTGTGGGTGTGTCAAGTGAGGGTCTTGTGATGGGTCAGGTGTGAGTAAGAAGTGGGCGCCTTGCATGGGTTGGTTGAGGGTCTGTGCTGTCAGTGCCATCTCTGATTGACTGTGTGGTTGATTTGGATTCTGAAGAGTTTGTAGGCTTGTTGTAGGTCAACTTGTCAGTTGATGGAATTGCTGGTGGAATGCAGGCTTCAGTGAACTCACGAGTGTGGCGAGTGGTAGTGTGGCCGATTTTTTTTGTGTTGCTCAAATCAAACTGGTGTTGTTTGGTGTTGATGTGGATAGATATTAAGGATTTGGGATCATGACATTTGACTGCCAGCCAGTGTTCATGGATCCTATTTTGTAATTGATATGATGTTTGTCCCATGTAGAATTGGTTGCAATGATTATGGTTGATTTTGTAGATTACATTGTTTCTTTCATCCTTTTGTATCTTGTCTTTGTTTCTGGATAATTCCTGGCAGAGTGTTGTTGTGGGTTTGTGGGCTACTGCTATTGCTAGGGGTTAGAGAATTCTGGCTGTCATTTTGACATCCCTTTTGTATATGATAGAGTTAGTTTTTACGTGATGGTTGGCTATGTGCTGTGTTGTGGTTTGGGTGCTGTTTTTTTGGATAGTTGTTATGGAGAAAGACAGTAAGCAGCCATTTCTCTTCCACTTTTCTTAGTGTTGTGGTGCTGCAGTGTGTCCTGGCCCTTCTGAAGAGGGTCTGGACACAGCTTCTTTTGGGTGCAGTGGGGTGGTTGCTTGTGAAGCTGAGGATCTGGTCCATGTGTGTAGGTTTGCAGTAGATATGGGTTTCCAGTTCTCCATTGTCTAGTCTCCTTATGTCAATGTTGAGGAATGGGAGTCTGTTGTCTGTTTCCTCTTCATGTGTGAATTTGATCGCAGGGAATATGTTGTTGAGTAGATGGCGCATTTCCTCAATTTGGGAGCATTTGATGATGAAGTTTTCATCAATGTAGCTTGTCCAGAAGTTTGGTTGAATGGTGGTTAGAGTTATGGATTCAAGTTGTTGCATGACTGCTTCTGCTATTAGGCCTGATATAGGTGATCCCATCGGGGTACCTTGTACTTGGTTATTTATTAATTGTACTTAATATTACAATTATCAGTGTATATCCTTGTAAAATCACCCAAAGAATGCCAGAATCAATATTTAAGCTTTCCCACGGAATCAGTGTTCATACTTTCTTCAGATAACAAGTACATGGAACAGTCAATTGCAAATATTGACATTTGCTTCCCAATTTCCTAAAGCCAATTAATATTTCCAGGGCTGAGTTGTACGAACTGATGCTGTGTCTTCTACATTGCTCCATCTTCTCTCTTATGGAATCACAATACAGGATCCAAAATAAATAATCAAGGCTCACTGCAGTGTTTGTTATTCAATGTGCACAGGGGAAATTCTTCAAAGAATGTTGAAATTAAAACCCTATGGACAAAAGAATGCATCTATAGTTATACAGGACATCTCAGGGAAGAGGGTGAAACTCATATATAAGCAAACATATTTGTAGGTAATGGATTTCCCTTCTCCTGCCCTTCTGCCATCTGGTTATCTTCAAGGAGAGAAATAAAACAATAAAACAAAAGGAGAGGGGCCATCTGGGAATGCCATATGTTGAAAAGAAAGCATCTCCCACAAGGATCTACACTGATAATTGTAATATTAAGTACAATTAATAAATAAGCAAATCTATGCAAAGACAAATCTATGCAAATTGTCCTGAGAAGAAAACAGGCTGCAGCTCAATAAGCCAAATTCCTTATATCTCTGTACATCAACATGTTCAGATGATTCCATTTCTGTAAAAACATCTTTCCTCATACACTGTAGCTTCACCATTTCCTGAAGAACCCCCAGATCTACAACAACACCATGGAAGGAATGTACTTGGATAGGAATGGAGATTTGATGGCTGACTATGACATTTTGAGCTGGGTGTGGTTTCCTAATAAGTCCACCACCAGAGTGAAATTTGGGAGTCTAGTCAGAGAAGGAGCCATTGGAGTCAAATTCAGCATCAACAAGGAAACCATCATGAAGCCTCAATGGCTCAATCAGGTGGGGGGGGAAGGTGTCCCATCTCTTTAGTTTTGTCCATCCTCTCAATCTGTGTCTCCTTCCTTCCCAAACTATATATCAGACTGACTAAGGAGGAATTTCCTGACATTTAGAGGAATTAATCAGTGGGATGATTTTCCTCCAGACGTTGTGAGTGCTCCATCACTGCAGGTTTTTAGGAAAAGATTGAACAACCATTTGTCTGAAATAGTATAGGGTTTCCTGTCCAAGCAGGGGTTTGGACTAGATCTCCAAGGTCCCTTCCAAGTCTGTTATTCTTCAGACTTCAGACATGCTGTTTCCATTTAGAACCAGCAAAAGAAAATTTGTTGTGTGAAGTATGAAAATCTAAGGGACACAGATGGAAATTATGTTTGGGTGGAGGAAAATAGAAACAAGATTTAAGATGGGGGGGAGAAATAAAATCTCTTGAGTTGTATGTTTTCATTTGGACATGTAGAAATGCAAGAATTGAATTTATCTAGACAATTGGTAGAAGAAATGTGCAAAATCCATCATCCTGGAGAATTCCAGAATTCCCATTTCTCCTCTACATCATACTGATGTGTTTTTCCAAAAGTTGTCCTCCAAAATGGAAGCATGTCTGACTATCATGAACTGCTTTCAGTATAAAAAAATAACTTTCTAGAAAATTGTTGGACCTTCCCTGGAGTGATCACCACAACATGGCCTGGAGGAAAAACACAATATTCCATTTCTAGTCCATTTTGCACATACCTGTTTTGCTGATCCCATTCCAGTTCATTGCTGATCAGTTTTGCCGATGCTTCTGAATGCCAATTCTATTCACTTTCAGCCCTTGCCTTACTCCCAGTGTGTGGAGCCTTGTCAGCCTGGATATTTCAAAGTGGTCCAGGAAGGAAAACCAATCTGCTGCTACAACTGCATCCCCTGTGCAGAAGGGAGCTTTTCCACCAAAGAAGGTGGGTGAGTGCAAATCAAAACAGCCCTTCAGATAGGAGCAAAGTTTCCTGCAGATCTTTTCTGAGAAGATATTTCTAATTTGGGTATTGTGGAGAGGGAGTATTAATTTAATTATCAGAATTAATTTCACCAAGGAGATCACAATAATATGACCTGCAAGAATGTATTGGAATGAGGTGTTGAGATGCTGAGATGTAGAAGAAGCCAAACAGTTATAAGAAGCATCTGCAACTTTGTGGAGGATCAGTTGAAGTGACATGAAGCAGCTTGTTGTTACACCATGACAAACAGAATGATGTTGCTTCTAGAGTATGAAGCTCTCCATTGAGATGAATGAAAGCCAACTCACACAGGACCTCGTCGGTAATCTTGTCATCTCCATTCTAGCATGGACTCAGGATAGACACATTTCTGCCTACCTATCTTCTCCCAAGATATCCAAAGAGTAGGGAATCATGGCCTGTGTTTCCTGTGGAATAAATTGCTATTGGAGAGGAACCTCTCCTTATTATGTCTATTAGAGAGAAAGGTCAAACCAGACAAGTTTATCTAACCCCTTTTAATCATTAACCATTGGGATTTGGTGGGACAAAATGAATCTATAAATAGTTGAACAATATTGGTATTTCAATTTTATTCTTCAATTAATGAGTAATGTGACAAATCAAACTCCATTTTTGAAAAACAGAATATTCCAACCCTGTCAGTTTGGCCAATCCCAGTCCATTAGGGACCTTCCTACATGATGTAGATGGTTGTCCCTTCTCCCTTTTTGCTTCCTAGAGTTGTCTGCCCCTAATCTAGCCACATTTTCACACTTGATCTACTTGGGACACATACTAATGCAAAGAAGCACAGCTATACAGATACTCCTAATTTTTTCTTTTTGCCTTCCATCCCCCTGCTGATAAATACACACAAATTCAGATGTGGGTTTCCTGATTTCAAAATTTAACTCCCGTCCTATAAATTCATGGTAAATATACATTTGTCCTCTGCAGATGCAGACCACTGCACCAGATGTCCAGACGATCAGTATCAGAACAAACATCGAGATCAATGTATCCCCAAAATTGTCACCTTTTTGTCCCATCAAGAGTATTTGGGAATTATTCTTACTTTCTTTGCCCTATTCCTAATCTTAACCACGGTTTTAGTCTTGGGAATCTTCATTAAATTCCAAGAAACTCCAATTGTCAAAGCCAACAACCGGGACCTCTCCTATATCCTCCTGATCTCCCTTCTGCTTTCCTTCTTGACTTCCTTTCTCTTCATTGGTCAGCCAAGGAGAACCACCTGTCTTCTCCGACAAACAATTTTCAGCATCATCTTCTCAATTGCTGTGTCTTCTGTCTTGGCCAAAACAATTATGGTGGTGCTGGCCTTCCTGGCCACAAAGCCAGGAAACAGAGTGAGAAGGTGGCTGGGCAAGAATCTGGCCAACTCCCTCATCCTTTCTTGTTCCAGTGTCCAGGTTGTCATTTGTTTCACCTGGTTAGGAGTCTTTCCTTCATTCCCTGATTCCGACATGTATTCGCAGCCTAGAGAGATTGTTCTGCAGTGCAATGAAGGCTCTGTCACTATGTTTTATGTTGCCCTTGGTTACATGGCCTTTCAGGCTGCCATTTGCTTCATGGTGGCTTTCCTGGCCAGGAATCTGCCTGGGTCCTTCAATGAAACCAAGCTGATCACCTTCAGTATGCTGGTCTTTTGCAGTGTCTGGATCTCCTTTGTGCCTACCTATCTGAGCACCAAAGGGAAATTCATGGTTGCTGTGCAAGTCTTCTCCATCTTGGCCTCCAGTGCTGGGCTTCTGGGCTGCATCTTCATCCCTAAGTGTTACATCATTTTGCTAAGGCCAGACCTGAATACAAAGGAGCAACTGATGTTCAAAGCTGAAGTAAAAAAATGATTCTGATGGATGTTCTGGGGATATAATTCTCACCCAATATAATTCCCACCAATTGGGTACTTTTCAGGAGAAAACATTATCAGGCTGCTTTTTGAAGTGATCTCCTGGTTAAGCCTAATTTCCATGTTTTTATGTTTCTGTGTCTGGTAGTATTATTTAGCATTTTAGGCTTCATCATTAGCCTTTAAGTGAGGATGTTATTAGCATTTTAGTTTGCTAGTGTTGGTCTTCTTTCAGACTTTAGAAAGCATGCTTTTCTTCTGTTTTTTTTTCTATGGGAAAAAATCTAGCCTTTTCAGCAACTGAACCTTAAACAGTGTATTCTGAAAGTAATTGAATAGACTTGCAAGTTTTAAGTAAGAACCAAATTAAGCCTGGAAAGGGCATGATGTAACCCATAAATTTACCATTTGTGGAATGTAATCTCTAATCAATGTTTTCTATTGTTCAGTTGTCTCAGGTAATAAATGTCATTCATTCTTTCTTTAGTTGCTTTCTGATTTATCACATATACCAAATTTTTGTATCATTTGTTTCTGTGCCCTATCAAAAGACTTGGACCACCCACCGTTCCCAAAAATGGTTTTCACTGTGATTTATATTGTTGGGTAGGGGTGAAAAGGCTAATTTTGCAAAAGAAAAAATGTTTTTAATCTCTCAAATTTGGAGAAATTTTCATCAGCTCCAAGCCAAATTTAGGGTGTCTGAATTTCAGGCAACAACTGGAGAAAATAAACCTGCAACATAAATGGTGCACACCTTTTTTTAATCCAAGGGACATTTGTTCATTAATAAAATATTTTATAATTATTAAGATCTACCAAACTGTTAGAAGAAAGTATGTTCTCTTTTTTCTGTAATTGATCCTGTCTAACAATCAAAACTATAGAACAGAAGTACTTTTTTTTTTTATTTGCGGGGTCCTTGGTGTTCTCTGAGCTTGCTTGTTTTCTTGCAGACATTTCATTACCAAACTAGATAACATCATGAGTGCTAGTAACTATCATCAGTGACTATCACTGATGATGTTACCTAGTTTGGGTAATGAAATGTCTGCAAAAAAACAAGCAAACTCAGAGTGCTCAGGACCTATCATTTCAACCCTGAGCTACAAATATTCTCATCTATTAGCATCTTTTTTATTTTTATGCAAGAAAGGCATAAGAGGGTTCCAGTCATGAATAAATGTAGATAATTTCCTTTCTGTAATCAAAGAAGTTAATTTATCTGTTTCAGCTATTCTAACAAATTCACCAGCCATTTCTCCATAGTGGGTTGTGTGTCTGGGGATCCCATCAGGGGAGGGCTGAGACTCTGTAATAGACCCCACAGATCATTGGTAAGAAGGGGTCAGGATTGGGTGGGAGATGGTGGTGTGGTGTTCCTGCTTTCAAAGAGAAAAGTCAGAGGAGAGACATGTAAACAAAGCAATAGATTGACGAAGAAACCCTGATTGGCAGATATGAAATGACATTTGATTGAAAGGGGGAAAGGAGGGATAAGCAGTGAAGATGCCTACATGTTTTCTTCAAAATAAAATTAGAAAAGAGAATCTATTGCACAAGAAAGGAAATTTTTGGAAACACCCCAAATTTCTGGATTCATGGCTGGTATGCAAGGCCCAATAAAACACATGAAGGATGGAGATAATAATAAAATATTTATTTCTGACCAGAAGGAGATGTACAGGAATATTTTCCACCTCAAGCACAACAGCTCTCAAATCAACAAGGTTTACATACATTCTTGCAACAAGATACGAAATAAAAACAAAGCCTTAAATTGTTCAGCCTTCAGCCATAAAGTAGTAGTAGTAGTAGTAGTAGTAGTAGTAGTAGTAGTAGTA
>NW_015387206.1:88195-89669 GCF_001527695.2 Protobothrops mucrosquamatus
AATAATAATAATAATAATAATAATAATAATAATAATAATAATAATAATAAAGTTGGAAGGGATCTTGGAGGTCATCAAGTCCAACTCCCTGCTCAGGCAGGAAGCCCTATACCATTTCGGACAAATGGCACTCCAGTTTCTTCTTAAAAACTTCCAGTGTTGGAGCATTCACCGCTTCTGGAGGCAGGTTGTTCCATTGGTTAATTGTTCTAACTGTCAGGAAGTTTCTTCTTAGTTCTAGGTTGCTTCTCTCCTTGATTAGTTTCCATCCATTGCTTCTTGTCCTGCCCTCAGGCGCTTTGGAAAATAGCTTCACTCCCTCTTCTTTGTGGCAGCCCCTGAGATATTGGAACACTGCTATCATGTCCCCCCTCGTCCTTCTCTTCATTAAACTAGACATACCCCATTCCAGCAACCGTTCCTTATATGTTTTAGCCTCCAGTCCCCTAATCATCTTTGTTGCTCTTCTCTGTACTCTTTCTAGAGTCTCAACATCTTTTTTACATCGTGGTGGCCAAAACTGGATGCAGTATTCCAAGTGTGGCCTTACTAAGGCATTGTAATAAAGCAGACATAATGCAGGATTCTCAGAATCCAAGATTCCCAGTCAATAGTATGCTTGCCATTCCTTTAACTCTAGCCCTACACTAATTTCATGTAGTTACAAAACAAAAAGACAACTGAACATCCCATCTCTATCAGCTTCAATTAGTTAGTTACCACTGAGCTGTGGTGGTGCAGTGGTTAGAATGCAGCATTGCAGTTCAATCCTGACTGGCTCAAAGTTGACTCAGCTTTCCATCCTTCCAAGGTCAGTAAAATGAGGACCCAGATTGTTGGAGGCAATATGCTGATATTTGTAAACTGCTTAGAGAGGACTGTAAAGCATGATGAAGCGGTATATAAGTTTAAGTACTATTGCTAATACTAGTTACATATTTACATCATTTACTCCCCAATTCTTGCTCATGCACATTGTTAATCCTTTGCACATGGCATAATAGACAGTTGCACCTGCACACTCTCTTCCATTTGTAACATTTCTGCTATGCTAATTATAATTTAATTTTTTTTTTTAATTTGTTTAGATTTTTATCCCGCCCTTCTCCTTATGGACTCAGGGCGGCTGACAGCCTGGTAAAACAAATACAAAGATAAAAATACCCACTTTAAAACCTAATTAAAATGAAATATTTGATGAGGCCTATATCAATTTAAAATTATTCATTAAAACCCCACTAAAAATTCCCCCTAGGCCAGTCCCGCTTGTTGGAAAAGCCATGTCTTAAGGGCGCGGCGGAAGGAAGGGAGATCCGGAATCACCCGGATCTCTGGGGGTAGTTCGTTCCAGAGGGTGGGAGCTCCCACTGAGAAGGCCCTCGCCCTGGGGGTCGCCAGCCGGCACTGTCTGGCTGACGGCACCCTGAGGAGACCCACTCTGTGGGAGCGTACCGGCCGATGGGAGGTAGTCTGC
>NW_015387206.1:90598-103232 GCF_001527695.2 Protobothrops mucrosquamatus
GCGTTTCATCTCTCTCAGCTCCTCAGTAAACCAAGGAGCCAGTTGAGATCTGCGCCGGGTCAGAGGCCGCAAAGGCACGACTCGGTCCAATGCTGCGGCAGCAGCTACTTCCCAGGCCGCCGCCAGATTTTCCGCCGAGTCGTGAACTAGATCCTCCGGATATGGCCCAAGCTCCGTCAGGAACCTCTCAGGGTCCATCAGGCGCCTGGGACGGAACCATCTATGCGGTTCCGTCTCCCTGCAGCGGGGGGGAGCGGTCCGGAAGTCCATCTTCAGGAGTGAATGATCTGACCATGACGGGCTCAGTGACTACCTCCCCTGTTTCCAGATCATTCTGCCACTGGCCAGAGACAAAAATTAGATCCAGTGTGTGTCCTCCCGTGTGAGTGGGGGCATGTACTAATTGGGTCAAGTCCAAGGCCGTCATGGAAGCCAAGAACTCCTGAGCTGCCGCCGACGTTTCGCCCACTGACGGCAGATTGAAATCCCCCATGACTATAAGTCTGGGGGTCTCAACCGCCACCCCGGCTATTACGTCAGCCAGCTCAGGCAGGGCCGTTGATACATAGCAGGGGGCCAGGTATATAATCAGCAGGCCCACTTGTACCCCTTGCCCCCATTTCACAAGGAGGGACTCCACACCGTCTATCTGAGGTACAGTGGTCTCCCTCAGACATAGGCTCTCCCTTATAATGACCGCTACCCCACCGCCCCTACCCTGGGTCCTTGGCTGATGGAATACCTGGAAACCCGGCGGGCAGATGTCCACGAGGGGCACACCCCCTTCCATGCCCAGCCAGGTCTCGGTGATACCTGCCAGGTCCGCATCCCCCTCTTGAATAAGATCTTGGATGAGGGGGGCCTTGTTTACCACGGACCTGGCATTGCATAGCATCAGCCGGTGATCCCGGGCCCGAGGGTCTAAGATCCCTGGGGGCCGAGTAGAGTCCTTAGGACCGGAGCACCCACAAGCTCCTGAGCACCGGAGCACCCATGACTTTCTAACTCTAAGTGCTACAAATACTTAAAATTTTGGCAAACTATTTATTGCACAGTTACCAGGTAAATTTTTTTTCTCTTTCTGAATTTGAATTTGAAGAATTTAAGAATTTGTTTGAAGCATAAGTGGGGAAATCCCAGAGGACTGTGATGATCAGGATGTTCCTTTTAACAGCATACCACTATTAAAGATGTTCCTTTGAACATGGTAAAAATAGATGAGATGGGCAGCACACAAACCTAATATACAACGAACACCATTAAAGGTCTTGTTTGCAGGATTTTGTTGCATTTGATGGGAAGCATAAGTGAAACTTAATAAGATCAATAGGAAGCTATTGCTCATCTGAATAGGATTCACAGCTATAGATAACTGTGAATCAGCAAATTTCTCTAGACAAATAGCCTAACTAAATCCATATTAATATAGTACTAATCATGGCCCTGCTAAATATGCTTCTTAATTTTGGATTTTCTAAAAGTGTGTTATTGGATAGATGGGGGGGGGGCAAATTCTCCAGTCTCCCTCATTGGCCCATCTTGAAAGTTTTAAGCCACATCTGTTAGTTCTCCCTTTGGGCACCTGTTTATTCACTCACTCAGGGTTCAAAGAGTCTTACTTGCAATTATCCAAATCATAGAGATTTCCTTTTGTCTTTATGTTTGTACACTAAAGAGGTTTCTGCAAACTTTAAAAAAAAATTAACAATAACATGTCAGAATATGTTTTGATGACAATATCAGTTTCAAAAACAACGTTAGGTGGATTTTTAGTCAAAAGCTGGGTGCATACATGGCTTTGGAGACAGAAAGAATATCTGGGAGTGGTTTCAAGACAAGCAGGACCTGTATTTCCATCCATTGACTGGACCCTGTCTGGATCTGAAGCTTCTCTTTTGCAGGATTTGGTTTCTTCCACCTCTTCTTCTCATTCTTTGTTAAAAAGCAGGCTCGGTCAGGAACACAAGTCATGTTGCTGCTGTTTTTACTTGTGCTGTTTCAGTTGCCACAGACAGATGGTGGGATGCTTAAAGCCAAATGCCTCCTGACTCTGGAGCAAGGTGAAGTGAACCCAAAGAATTATTACAAGCCAGGAGATTATTTCATTAGTGGCATAGTCTCTACAACAAAAGTTTGGGTTCAGTCATTAAACTTCAGTAGAAGTCCTTCGACAAAAGTCTTCTTGTAAGTCAATCTTCCTGCATTGTGTGAAAGTCATTCCATTTCTTATGAATGTCTACAGTCCCTTCAAAAACACAAGTGTTCCCCCCCCCTTGGGGTTGCTGTATTTTCTTTTTTGCATCAGATATGAGATGACATCACTATTTTATTTTCCATTTTTCCCCTTTCCTTCTAGGATACAAAGAGTCCCACTTAAGAACATAAGCATTCTGGGAGTTTGTAATTGTCTTTAATTTTCATTCACAAGTTCATGCCAAGGTCCTAAAAATCTTTAAATGAAATTATAATCTCTATTATATTCCTGCCTGCCTGCCTGCCTTCCTTCTTTGAATTCCTTGATTTTTTTTACTCTTGGTGGCTTATAATTAAAGTTAAAAAATGATAGAAAACAGGAAAAGAATCATGAATCATTTTCATACCCATGAAAAAAAAGAAGTACCAACAAATATCCATGCAATTGGGGTTCTTAGAGTTAGGTGAAATAATCTGGTCCTTAAAAGCTTCTGAGTGTCATCCATGAAATTCTTGGACCAATTCAAAGAATATTTGTAATATCTAGAACAGTGGTGGCGAACCTATGGCATGGGTGCCAGAGGCGGCACTCAGAGCCCTCTCTGTGGGCACGCGCACCGCCGCCCCAGTCCTAGGCCTTCAGCTGGGTTTTATAAAACCTTTTCGCTTTAGGCCTCTGCCGCCGTGTGCAAAAAAAAAAAAGGTTCAATCAGTCAATTTCAACTTCTCACGGGAAAAAAAAAAGATCTTGCAAAGTTGAAATTGATTGATTGAACTTTTTAGTCCCACCCAATCTGCTGTTACCACTGCAGCCACGCCCAGCCAATGGGCCACGCCCAGCCAATGGGCCACACCCACCTGGCACTCGACAATGCATAAATGGGTTTTGGGTTGCAGTTTGGGCACTCAGTCTCTAAAAGGTTCGTCATCACTGATCTAGAATATACAAGAGCTAGTAATAAATTCTTTTAGTTATCTGGGTATATCGTCCACCCTTATTAAGAATAAGTAAACCACCATCAAATACCTGATAAAATCTTGACAACCAATGCATAAATTTGAAGTGATATTGCAGGCATGTCAAACTCGCAACGTCACGTGACGTCGTGGGACGTATCGGAACTTTTTCCCCATTGCTGGCAATGGGGTGGTTTTGGTGTGACGCATCCAGCCCGCGGGCCAGCAGTTTGACATGCCTTTATTAGGGTAACCAACTGGGAGAGTGCCTTTTAAATATTGTATGATGCAATTTTTTTATTGTTCTTATTCTTTTTCTGTGGTATTATTTTGGAATGTTGCAAACTGTTGAAGAATAATTGCAATTGAATGGATTAAAAGTATTGTGGAAGAATAATTAAATGCTATTTTCATTGATATGTTAATACCTGCAGACGTGCACACCAACGTTTTTGGAAATTTCTGCCCTTCCTTTTTGCAATTGAGGACATCAACCAGAACAGCCATCTCTTACCCAACATTACCTTGGGTTATAATATCTATGAAAATTTCTTCAGAATAGAAATGACTCCAGATGCTTTGTTGGATCTGCTTTCAGACGGGGAAGCCAATGTTCCCAACTACAGGTATGGAAGGCAGATAAACACAGTGGCTATCCTGGAAGAGGCTGAGACTGGCATCTCTATCCACATTTCAAATGTTTTGGGCCCCTACAAAATCCCTCAGGTGTGTCTTTTTGAGGGAGCCAGTCTTCAGTCATGCAGCTTTGAATCAGAGATCCTTTGTTGTAAATTAAAAGAAAAGATTTATTATGGAAATGAGAAGAATTACATTTTGCTTGTTACATTTAAACTACCATCTTCCATTCCTTTCAGATCAGTTACAGTTTTGCTTCCCAGATTCTGAGGGATAAAACTCGGTTTCCTTTCTTTTACCCGATGCTCCCTGCTGAAGGAGTCCAGTACCCAGGAATAGTCAAACTGCTCCTCTATTTCAGATGGACCTTGGTTGGTCTTGTTGCTCCAAAAACTGACCAGGGGGAGAGGTTCATGAGGACAATGTCTCCTTTGATGTTAAGGAATGGCATTTGTGCAGTTATACAGCAAAGATTTACACAAAATGCTAATGAGTTTATTTTAAAATTAGAAGAATATTATAAGTGGAGAAAAGTTAATGTCTTTGTTTATGGTTCAGAGACGAGTTCGTTCCGCTTAGGAATAATAATTGTACAAACAGTATTTCAAAGTTTTCAGGAACCTTTTGTTGGAAAAGTCTGGATCACCACAGCTCACTGGGATCTGAGTCCTGACTTGATGTATAATCGCTTTTCCTTAAAATATTTTAGTGCCATTTTTTCCTTTCTGATACAGAAAAGAAAATGGCCAAACTATGATGCTTTACGTCACTTTCACTTATCCCTACATAACTTTTTGGAGAAAACCTTTATATGTTCATCCACCCAGGATGACATTTCAGTGAAAGTCTGGAGACGATGCAGACAAAGAGAAGACCTGGTGGCTCTGAGGAAAGAGGAAATTGATCGGGTCCTGGCTCTGGACAGCTATATCATTCACAGCACCATCTGGGCTGTGGGAAGGATCTTAAATTCAGCTTATATATCCTTATTCAAGAGATCAGTGAGGAACAGGGGTATGAAGATCAATGCTCCAAGGTTGAAGGCTTGGCAGGTGCTTTTCTTTTCCATCAGAAATGTTTCTTCTGTAGATGGGTGTCTGTTTGGTAAGGGAATGCTTTGGTGACTTATTCCAAAAAATTTAATTATCATAAAATTTAAATTCTAACCCAATTCCAACTTTCCATTCCCTTCTCATTTCCATTCTCTTTGATCCTTGTTTTTGTAATATTTTCATTTTTAATTGTTGTCATAGTGAATACTTTGACATCTTGGTTGTTCAGCCAGCCTTGTATTTCATTCAATGAGATATCTTCTAATAACTCTTTTCCAAGGTATTATGCTGTGTCTATGTCTAGTGAAGTGTGAGTACCACTTTATAAATCCTTAGTAAGGGCACACCTGGAATACTGCATCCAGTGTTGGTCACCACATTACAAAAAAGATGTTGAGATTTTGGGAAAAGTGCAGAGAAGAGCAACTAAGATGATAAAAGAACTGGAGACTAAAACATATGAAGAACAGTTGCAGGAATTGGGTTTGGCTAGTCTAGAGAAAAGAAGGACAGGGGGGACATGATAGCAGTATTCAAGTATTTGAAGTTCTGCCACAAAGAAGAGGGGGTCAGTTTGTTTTCCAAAGCACCAGAAGGCAAGGCAAAAAACAAAGGGTGGAAACTGATGAAGGAGAGAAGCAACCTGGAATTAAGGAGAAACTTCCTAACAGTGAGAACAATCAATCAATGGAACAACTTGCCTTCCGAAGTTGTGGATGCTTCATCACTGGAGGTTTTTAAGAAAAGACTGGACAGCCACCTGTCTGAAATGGTATAGGATATTCTACTCAAGCAGGGAGTTGGACTAGAAGACGTTTAAGGTCCTTTTCAGCTCTATTCTGATTCTGATTCTCTTTTTTTTTACATTTCTCTCTCCTTTGTCCCAGAGAACTCCATTCAATCCCTTCTGATGTGGTGGGCAAGTCTAACATTTCTGTCCACCAATCCCTACCAAAGGGCTTCCTTTCCATTCAGTCATTTCCTTTACCCAGAGCCCCTCTCCATTCCTTGGTTATCATCAGTTTTATACTTTTGCCAAAGCTCTCATGTTTCAGTATGTCCGGAGAGACCAAATCATGATGAGTAAGCAGGTGATAGCACATGGCCAACCTTCTCTGGGCTGAAAAGTTTAGTAGATTGAAGCCTGCTTAGTAACAATTAATTGAAAATTGGATGCTAATGATAAACAAATCAATCAAATATTGAATAGCTGGCAGTTCGGAGGGTCAGCACAAAGAATATTTGTTGTTCCCATGTTGAACAATCCAAATTAAAAAATCCCTTAATTGTCTATGGAAAATTTAATCTTTTTCTCAATATATTGTACAAAAGGAACACTTAGGCCTTGAGAAAGACAGTCAATTTTTTTGACATTTCTTATTATAACAAAGACTGAGAGCAACTTACAAGAAGCAGCATTTGTGTGAAAAACAACCCACACAACATATACCTGTCATGCGCCTTCTAGTACATAAGGCTATTAGCATGATGGTACAGGGGATCTCTTTTCTGCTATCAGCATTTTTGTCCTGTTAATTGGAGCAGTGTGTTAAACCTGTTAAAGCTGTACTAACAAGGAACCAACCTATGTTTACTCTTTATATCATGGGAGACAATCAGATAATGCTCTCCAATCACTGAAAAGAATAATGATAGCAAGAAGAGAGATGTTGTGGACAGATAGTGTTAGATCCTCAATTATACTTCCCCTACAACAAAGGAATGTAGGATAAGCTACAACATCTACCTCAGTTGGGCAATTAATGATACAACAAAAGAGAAAAAAATCACATGATGTCCCTAAAGTTAAAGGAAAAACTGAATGGCTGATATTTTTTTAGCTTAATAAAACAATCAATGAAAGAAAGAATTAGTTATTTTTTTAGAGATATTTGTGTGTGTGTGTGTGTGTGTGAGTAAAATATATCATTTATATGCCACCCATCTCATTGTATATAATAATAATAGTAAAGTTGGAAGGGACCTTGGAGGTCATCTAGTCCAACCCCCTGCTCAAGCAGGAAACCCTATACCATTTTAGACAAATGGCTGTCCAGTTTCTTCTTAAAAACTTCCAGTGTTGGAGTATTCACCGCTTCTGGAGGCAGGTTGTTCCACTGGTTAATTGTTCTAACTGTCAGGAAGTTTCTCCTTAGTTCTAGGTTGCTTCTCTCATTGCTTAGTTTCCATCCATTGCTTCTTGTCCTGCCTTCAGGTGCCTTGGAAAATAGCTTGACACCCTCTTCTTTGTGGCAGCCCCTGAGATATTGGAACACTGCTCTGATGTCCCCCTAATCCTTCTCTTCATTAAACTAGACATACCCAATTCCAGCAACCATTCCTTATATGCTTTAGCCTCCAGTCCCCTAATCATCTTTGTTCCTCTTCTCTGTACTCTTTCTAGAGGCTAGAGCATTGCTGTGAGAAAGTAGTGGGAACCAGAACATGACCAGAACTCCTGTCCTTTATAATCATAGTTCTAATCTACAGCTTATTATTCCTGTGCTTATTGATATTCTTATAAATAAGTTGAAAACTGAAACGAGAACTTGGTTTTTGAACTCAGAGAGAGGAATATCCAGATCCCTCCCAGCATGCAACAAAGGATCTTTTGAAAGAACTTCTGATGTCTTTTCTAAATTATTCTTTTCCCTTTCTTTCCAGCTTCACTCCTTTCTTCAAAGCTCTCGGTTTCACAATAATTCCATAGAAGGAGTATATTTGGATGAGAAAGGTGATCTGACAGGTAACCTGGATATTTTCAATTGGGTCATTTTCCCCAACAAATCTGTCAAGAGAGTGAAGTCTTGGAGATTAGAAAAATGGGCATCTCAGAATTTTGAATTTACCATCGACCAGAAGAATATCCCACAGTTGGAAATGCTGAACAAGGTGGGACTAATATTTATTTTATTCTACTGAAGGTGGCTACAAGAGGATTAAACTTTTGGGATAGGTGAGGGCTTTGTTTTTAACAAATTTTCCTGTCAGCTGGTAAGATTTTCTAGAGTGAAAACTTCTTCTTTAATGGATTTAATGGCCATGAAAAATATACTGTTCAATTTTCATGCAAACAATTCACTGAGTCTATGGAAAGGAAAGTAGATCGAGCCAGACATGCAAGTTACATGGTTTAGCCAAAGAAAAGAGTCCATCCAACATTTCCCTGACAAATTCAATATCTAAATTTAAAATAAAAGCTTAAATTTGCATTGCATGTGAAACATCAGAACAGAAGAGAAATAGAGGAGGAATATGTAGTTGAATCCATTTGATGAGTTTCACATTTCTTATAAGTTTCTAATTAGTCAAAGCTAAATCTTGAACTTGTGATCACCAACACCTTCTTCCTATGCCATTTTTCTGAAACTAAGTTAACTTTCTGGACATTTTGCCTCTCTCTTCTCAGCCCCTGCCTCCTTCCAGATGTGTGGAAAGCTGTCATCCTGGATTCATGAAGGTGGCTCAGGAAGGGAAAACCATCTGCTGCTATGATTGTCTTCCTTGTGCAGAAGGGACCATCTCCACCATGGAAGGTGGGTGACTCCAAAGAAAAAGTGCAAACATTTGGGATAACTATAGATCCTAACATTTTTCATGAAATGATGTAATATGCATTTTAAACCTTGGCTTTAAAAAGATAATTTCTTTTAATAGATATAATTATTGTATAGAGAGTGATAAGAAATAATATGGGGATTTAAATCAGGAGCAGAATACTAAGAAAAATGGGATCAGTGGGGGCATGACATTAAAAGGGAAATGGAATTTCTTGATGTTCATTTTGTTTAATGGTGGTACTGCCATGTTTTCTTGGACTCTCTCTTAAGAAATTGAGAACTTCTTATTCTTCCTTTCTGTTCCCTTCTAGAATAGAATAGAACAAAACAGAACAGAATAGAATCTTTATTGAGAATAGAATAGAATAGAATAGAGTAATTTTATTGTCACTTTAAATGTACACTAATCAGCATACATTAAAAAGAAATTTCATTGCATTTAGCTCTCAAAGTGTAACCACCTCCAATATGCACTAAATAAGCATGATAAAAGATTATGCATATACTCACATACATACAGTACACATATATGACACAGAGAAACAACACAGTCTAGTTCAGATATATTCATATACAAGGTAAGAAAAAAGAATCCTGAGAATTTCATCCATTAATGCAAGTGTAAAAGGCTGGACTTGTTTGTTTAACAGGTCCCCTCCCTCCCTCCCTCCCTCCCTCCCTCCTTCCTTCCTTCCTTCCTTCCTTGCTTCCTTCCTTGCTTCCTTCCTTCCTTCTGTCCTTCCTTCCTTCCTTCCTTCCGTCCTTCCTTCCTTCCTTGATGGGAAATGAGGAATTCTTTTTTTTAAGTGGGTGAAACTGAGAAGAGTTTCCCCTTCTATATGGTGTCATAGGAAGGACTGTTAAAACTGAGCTTTTGTTTTTCATCCATCTGCAAGACAGATGCACAGAAGCCATTGGTGCTTGCTTACCTGGCATGGATGTAAGGAAAAATAAACAGTGGAATCCAGCAGCCCAGAGAACTGCTGCCAGATAGAAGACCTGGTTATGTCCTTAGTCCAAGCTGTCAGGCTTCAAAAACTAAGAAGAGTTACTTCTAAGTCCCGCTCTTATTTCCTCTATTGTTTCTCACTTATAGACAGAAAGTTGCCAACTAAAGCACTACTTGTATCATTAAAGACATATTCTGAGAACTTCTAGAGAGAAGCTGTCTTGACTCTCTTTCTTCCAATCAAACTACCTAAATTTCACTGTCTCTTGGTCTTCTATTCCCTCCTGGGAAACCAGATTACATTCCACCACAAATTAGAGGGAGGCATTCAATTTGCAAAGGAGAATTAAGTAAAATACCTTGACTAATAGATAGTTTACACATGAAGGCCAGCAGCTGAATTTATTGGAGAAATATCTTCCTTCTTAAAAGAATCAAAGATATTGGTGGCCACTGAAGCCTTGAGTCCAACCTCCTCCTACAGTCTGTGCTTGACCTAGTCCTGCATAGGGGTCTCAATGATCATCTCTTTGTGGATCATTAATGGGAGGGCTATGGAATGCTTTGAAGTTCCACTCTAAAAGGTGATTCATGGAATCTGGGATGCAAACAATGCAACTGCCATGGTTCCGACAGACAGAGACTAATAAAGCAGAACTCCGAAGCTTGCAAATTCCTCAAAGAACATGTTTATTAGTTACAACGTATCAGCACATCAAAAGTGAAACCAAGTCTGGAGACACACATAACAATGCCCCAATACAAAGTTAAAAAAATCCCACCCCTAAGGCTATGCAAGCAACTACGTTCCCCAATACATCTTCTTGGCGGGCTTTTTATGCAACACCCAGCCTGCAGTCTCGGGAGCAGCCGATGACCTTGGTTCCTGTGGGATAAAAGTTTATTTATACTAACGAAGCACCTGCAAACCCCCTCCCTCCATTCTATGTGTCAACCAAAAATGAATAGGGAAAATGGCTACAGCCATGCTCATTTTTAGACTTGACAGCAACCCCTAAAAGCAGACACAGCTCTTCCTGCAAATGAATGCAGAGATTCTCATTTGTCTTTTACATTTGTTGTTCTGCATTATACTATATCAATTTCCTAATCATTGCTGCATACTATGTTTCTCCATGCAAATTCATTCATACCATCATCACCCATGTCATTCCAGATACAGGTATTCCTCAACTTACAACCATTTATTTAGCAATCATTCAAAGTTACAATGGCACTTGTAATACTATATTTCCTTGAAGTTGCGACTACTGCAGTATCCTGATGGTCATGAGAAAAGCAACTGGCATATATTTAGGATAGTTGCAGCATACTGAAGTCACCATTTGTGACCTTCCCACTTATCTTCCACAAGAAAGCCAATAAGAAAAACCCGATTAGCCTAAAATCGCATGAATCACTTAACAACCATGATTTGGTTGACAACTGTGGCAAAAAAATGTAATAAAATGACACTTAACAGGTTAAAATCTTTACAGTCAGAGAATGTAAAAAAAATTGTCACTGAGTATGGAACACAGCTGGGCTTCACAACTGATGTTTTAAGGTTATAAGTCTTATCTATTGTCTAAGCTGCTGACCAAGTCTCTTTTAAGCAATAACAGGTTGTAATATCAGGTTTAGCCACAAGATGTCACCTCTACATTTAAATTTTTCTTTTAGGTCTGAAGTTTTTATAATCTTTTCAGTTTTACTTCTTTTTTATAAGTAAAAACCCAGATCTTCAGTAAGAGTAGAAAGTCTTTTAGTCCACAAACTTTAAGAAATAAAATTCCAATTAGGATCAAGTTATTCTTGCAACGTTTTTAAACTCCCCTGGATAGTCAGTTGCCGCTGTTTTTAGAGGGAGGGGTAAAATCTCCCTTCCCTCTCCACAGGGGGGAAAGTACTTAAGCAGCTTATGCAGGTAAAAAAGATAGTTAGGATTTAAGAGAAGTAGATCTCACCCAGTCTCTTCCGTGCTGCTTTAAAGTTGCCTGATGGTAAGTGTGACTTCGGCTGTCTGCAGCCTAGTGGTGAGCCATATTTCTATGGCTGGTCTTTCGTCCGCCAGTTTGGAGGGCTGTCCCAGATCAAACTTGCTGGTCAGGGTCCCCCAGCGAAGCAAAACTGGACGTGGAAGACGGAACTCACCTTCCCAACAATCATGGCAGCCGCGTTGGCAAACCGGAAGTCAAAATGACACTTAACAACTGCCATGCTTATCAATGGAAATTCTAGTCCCATCTGTGATCCTAAGTTGAGACTCCCTCTATGCATCTGATAGAAGTACATGCTTTACACTAGATATTAATCTCACTCTTTTCAGATGCTGAAAAATGCACCAAATGTCCACCAGAACAGTATCCAAACAACAACCAAGATGACTGTATTCCTAAGACTGAATCTTTCCTATCCTATCAAGAAAATCTGGGGATCATCCTGGCTTCTCTTGCCTTGTTCCTGTCTTTGGTAACGGGTTCTGTCTTGGGAATTTTCATTAAATTCCAAGAAACTCCCATAGTCAAAGCCAACAATCGAGATCTCTCCTACATCCTCCTCATCTCCCTCTTGCTCTCCTTCTTGACCTCATTCCTATTCATTGGCCAACCAAGGAGAGCTACTTGCCTTCTTCAACAATCAGCTTTCTGCAACATCTTCTCAATTGCCATTTCTACTGTCTTGGCCAAAACAGTCACTGTGGTGTTAGCTTTCTTGGCCACAATACCAGGGAATAAAGTTCAGAGATGGCTAGGGAAGAGCCTGGCTAATTCTGTCATCTTTTCATGTACTGGTATCCAAGTTGTTCTCTGCAGCATTTGGTTGGGCACTTCTCCCCCATTCCTTCAGTTGGACATGTACTCAAAATCTGCAGAGATTATCCTGCAATGTAATGAAGGCTCTGTTATGATGTTCTACCTTGCCCTTGGCTACATGGCCTTCCTGGCTCTCATCTGCTTCATGGTTGCTTTCCTGGCCAGGAATCTACCTGGGGCCTTCAACGAAGCCAAGCTCATCACCTTCAGCATGCTGGTCTTCTGCAGTGTCTGGATATCCTTTGTACCCACCTACTTGAGCACCAAAGGGAAGTACATGGTGGCTGTGCAGGTTTTTTCCATCTTGGCCTCCAGTGCAGGACTTTTGGACTGCATCTTCATCCCCAAGTGCTATATTATTTTTTTAAGACCAGACCTGAATACAAAACAATATTTGTTTTCAAAATAAGATATAAATTTACTTGGCACATCTTTTCCAAAAATGCCAGTTAATTTCTTCCAAAATATTAT
>NW_015387206.1:103332-118008 GCF_001527695.2 Protobothrops mucrosquamatus
TCTCTCTCTCTCTCTCTCTCTCTCTCTCTCTCTCTCTCTCTCTCTCTCTCTCTCTCTCTCTCTCTCTCTCTCTCTCCTCTCCAAAATGTGTATCATCCATTTGATTTATCTTGATTGATAATTTTTATAAATATTAATATCAATATTATCAATGTTGATAGTTTGATTAATCTATCTAACAAAATGAAATTCAGTGTAGAGAAAAGTTAGTTTTCATACTTAAGTAAGAAAAACCAAATGTACTGTACAAATTAGATGAAATGTGGCTCAATAGCAATAACTATGAAAGGGATCTTGGAGTCCTAGTGGACAATCACTTAAATATGAACTAGCAGTGTGTGGCAGCAGCCAAAAAAGCCAATGCAGTCCTAGGTTGCATTAACAGAAGGATAGAATCAAGATCACATCAAGCATTAGTACTGCCTTATAAAATCTTAGTAAGCTCACACATAAAATACTGCATTCAATTTTGGTCATTATATTATAAAAAGATTTAGAGACTCTAGAAAGAGTGCAGAAAAGAGCAACAAAGATGATTAAGGGGCTGGAGGCTAAAATATATGAAGAACGATTGCAGGAATTGGGTTTGTCTAGTCTAGTGAAAAAAAAGACTAAGGGTGACATCATAGCAATGTTTCAATATTTGAGGGGCTGCCATAAAGAAAAGAGGGTCAACCTATTTTCCAAACATCAGAAGGCAAGACAAGAAACAATGGATGGGAACTAACCAAGGATAAAAGCAGTCTAGAAGTAAGGAGAAATTTTGTAACAGTAAGAACAATTAACCAGTGGAACGGCTTGTCTTCAGAAGTTATGGGTGCTCCACCACTGGAGGCTTTTAAGAAGAGATTGGAAAACCATTTATATGGAATGAAATAGGATCTCCTGCTTGAGCAGGAAGTTGAACTAGAAGACCTCCAAGGTCCCTTCCAACTCTATTATTCTCAATTGTATTGTTGAATCTGCAGTCTCAGTTTGAACTTTTTGGCTGCTGCTTCTTTCTCTGCCACTGACTTCTCCTATAGGCAAGAATGCATCATTTTATCTAAAACCGCATTCCCCAATATAGAACTTCACGCATCATATTGTTACATACTACAATAGCAACCCCATCTCAAATATGCCATCTAGCAGCGATCCAGTTGATTTAAGCCTTTCTTATAACACTGGACTATCTTGTCTCAGATCCTGGAGAGGCCAAGCATCCCAGTGATTGTAAGCCTAGCTTTGGTCAATCAATCAATCCATCAGAATAAAATAAAATACAGCAGCATTCTGTGCAGAAGTTACCCATCCTGAGAAGAGCATGTCTATATATACCAGATAACATCATGAAGTTGAGCTAGCGTCTGACAAAACTTTTAGACTGGGAATTTGGTATAAGGAGAACAGCCTAGTTTTAAATACTGGAAAAACTAAAGAGATCATTGTTGATTTCAGAAAAGGCAGGCACAGCCACACTTCTCTGTGCATTAATGATTCACCTGTGGAAATGGATACCAGCATCAAATTCCTGGGTGTGCAGTTAACAAGTAGGCTGGCTTGGTCACTCAACAGCAAGACACTGGTGAAGCAGGCACAGCAGCACCTGCATTTTCTGCGTCACATGAGAAAAGCACATCTTCCTTCCCCTATCCTTACCACTTTCTACAGGGGGACGATTGAGAGCATCCTGTCATACAGCATCACAGTCTGGTTTGGAAGCATCACTGCTTCAGACAGGAAGGCAGTGCAGAGAGTGGTGACGATGGCTGAAAAGTTCATTGGCAGTTTCCTCCCTCCCATCCAGGACATAGCACAGAAGTGTTGCTTGAGCAGGGTCTGTAAGATTGTCTGGGACACTACCCATCCTCTTCACAACCTGTTTTCCTTGTTACCTTCTGGGAGAAGGCTCCATGGTATCTGAAGCAGAACATAGTTTATAGTATAAACCTTGTGAACTCTCAAGCTTCTTCCTTCTATTATATATTCAAAATGAACAGTGTTTAATATTCATATGTTATGTATATGTAGGGGTGTAGGTCTATACATGATAGCAGTGTTCCAATATCTCAGGGGCTGCCACAAAGAAGAGGGAGTCAAGCTATTTTCCAAAGTGCCTGAAGACAGGACAAGAAGGAACGGATGGAAACTAATCAAGGAGAGAAGCAACCTAGAACTAAGGAGAAACTTCCTGACAGTTAGAACAATTAACCAGTGGAACAACCTGCCTCCAGAAATGGTGAATGCTCCAACACTGGAAGTTTTTAAGATGAGACTGGACAGCCATTTGTCTGAAATGATATAGGATTTCCTGCCTGAGCAGGGGGTTGGACTAGATGACCTCCAAGTTCCCTTCCAACTTTATTATTATTATATGTTGTATATAGTATGTATATGTTGTATATAGTATGATTAGGTGTGTGTCATGTGTGTGTTCACTTTGAGAGTGGGCAACTAAATTTCATTTTTGATGTGTGTCATTGTGCCCACAGAAAAAAATGACAATAAAAGTTATCTTATTTTATCTAACCTTATCTTAACTCCAATTCATCAAATTTCCAGAAATTCATGATCTGCGTGAAACTGTTGGGAGACTTCTTCAGGTTTGGACATTCACTTAATGAAGATGTTGTCAGTTTTTATTTTTATTTTATTTATGAAACTATATAGCCATCCACATAACATTTGTAACTCTGGGTGGCTTATAGTTAAAACATAAACAGTACCAAGTAAATAAAACTGCCATACAAACAATATAAACATTAAAAACAGTTAAACAATTAGAAGTCATACATAAAGACACCGGGAGAGCAGAAGCATTCAAGAAGAGTACAGCCATTTTATGGGCTCCATACCACTTTCTGATCCCCAAGCCAGATGGCAAAGCCAGGTCTTCAGGCTTCTTGAGAGTTAAAACTATCAAGCAAATATCACCCAGTGGTGACAAATTGTTCAAACCATTTGAAACATTCCCTTTACTGTGGAGAGATTCTGTTCTTACAGTGACAAACTCATTTTGCTTTTTCCTCAAAGTTTTCTCTCTTCAGCCCAACAGATATTTGCCTAATATAAACACATGTATATAGGCACCCACAAACAAAATATTGCTGAGATTCAAGTGACATAGCCTGAACATCATCCATTTTCCTCAAATAATCCCAACAGTTTCATAATTTTCTCCTTAAATGTCTTCCATGTTGAAAATAATTACAGTAAGAAAAATATAATAACACATGCAAACATGGTCCTCTTGAATTTAATGAACAGATTAAAGATACAGCAACAACCACTCAGAAAGATCAGAAGATACCATGGCTGATGTATGTGCCAATTTCTGGAAGGATAAACATCTTAAGAACGAGGGAGGAACATTAAGAAGAAAGAAAAGACGGAATTTAAAACACACAAAGCCATTTATATCAGATATTTAAATCTTTATTCAGACAGAGCACACAATTAGAACAAATAAAAACTGTATGATAAAATGGATACAAAATTTCAAAGAAATAGTCATAATATATCAATGGGAAGAATTATTGATCAAATCCATGACATTTACTTTGAGCTACAATTTAAACAGAAATACCATTTTACCTCATGGATATGTAACAAAACTCAAAAATACTAGAAGGATATACAGTATAGTATATGGCACAATGTAGAAAATTTTGGAAATTAAATTTGAAATGAAATCATTTTTCTTACTAATTGTAATCCTGAAAAATATTAAAAACAAATATTATAATTTACTGACATAAATGCTCAAGAACAAACTTTGTCAAACATTGGAATAAAAATAAAGTTCTGAAAATTTCTGACAAGAAATTTAAACTTGGAGAATATCCAGCTAACACAAAATTGCCGGCATATATCCACAACAGAAGTTTAATCAAATTTAAGCAAGAATTGCTCTTGTATATAAAACCCATCACACAGAACAACAAATACAATATTTTTTCTTCTCTTTATTATTCATTTGTGTATATTTTTTTCTTCTTGTTATTGGTTTGGTCCATTTTTTTTTTCATTTTTAATATGCATTAAATATTCAGCTTAAGACAGAAACTCTTACTGTCTATCAATTATTTTCATGTAATTTGCAGCTGTTTATTAATGCTATGTTTAGCTTGGGATATACAATTTAAAGAACCTTATGTTTATTAACACTGACATTGGCAAACATAGTTACCACTGATATAAATCTCTTCTTTTTCTCTATATTTAAACGTTTAAATTATCTAAGCAGAGTATAAATTATCCTTAGTATAAATCCTCTATATAAATGCCAATATATCACAATTATATAATCTATTATTTATGTCTTAAAATTAAAAAAGGAGAAAAGAAAGGACAAAAGACAAACAAAATAGAAAAGATGATGTCGAACTTAGCTTTTTAAAGTGTCAAATGTTAGAATGTTGACATTTTTGGGAACCCCCTACCCAACATCAATTTTACTGCATTATTTTGACATCACATGTGCTTTTGTATTCAGATCCGGTCTTAGGTAAATAATATAGCACTTAGGGAAAAATATAAAGCTCACCAAGCCAGCATTGGAGGCCAAGATGGAGAAGACCTGCACAGCCACCATGTACTTCCCCTTGGTACTTAAGTAGGTGGGCACAAAAGACACCCAAACACTGCAGAAGACCAGCATACTGAAGGAGATCAGCTTGGCTTCATTAAAGGTCCCAGGGAGATTCCTAGCCAGAAAAGCCACTGTGAAGCAGATAGCAGCCAGGAAGCCCATGTAACCAAGGGCACAGTAAAACATGATACTAGACCCTTCACTGCATTGCAGAATGATCTCTCCAGACTGGGAGTACCTGTCAGAGTTTGGGAATGGGGGAGAAATGCCCAACCAAATGCTACAGATGACAACTTGGACACCAGAGCAAGAAACAATGATGGAGTTGGCCAAGCTTTTCCCCAGCCACCTCTGAAGATTATTCCCTGGTTTAGTGGCCAGGAAGACTAACACCACTGTTATTGTTTTGGCCAAGATTGAAGAAATGGCAATTGAGAAGATGACACTGAAAAGAGTTTGACGGAGAAGACAGGTCTGTTTTGTTGGCTGCCCAATGAATAGGAAGGTAGTCAAGATGGAAATCAGGAGGGATACCAGGAGGATATAGGAGAGGTCCCGATTGTTGGCTTTGATGATAGGAGTTTCCAGGAATTTTATGAATATTCCCAAAACAAAGCCTGTGATTAAAAACATGAACAGGGCAATGGAAGCTAAGATGATTCCCAAAGTTTCTTTGAAAGAAAGGTAGTTTTTAATTTTGGGAATACAGTGAATGCGTTTGATATTTGGATGCTGATCTTCTAGACATTTGGTGCATTTTTGAGCATCTGAAAAAAACAAGAGTAGGATCTCCCATTAAGCATGTACTTAAAAGCCCTTTTATGGAAAAATGTCAGTGTATATGCTTTTCTCAAATGACAGTCCTTTTCTTCTGGTGTTACCCACCTTCCATGGTGGAAATGGTTCCTTCTGCACAATGATGACAGTCATAGCAGCAGATGGGCTTCCCTTCCTGAACCACCTTCATGAATCCAGGATGACAGCTTTCCACACACCTGGAAGGTGGCAGAGGCTGAATAGAGACAACATCCAGAAAAAGAATCATGAATTTATGTCAAGAAAATTGGGGAGGGAGAGATAAGGATTGTAAATCTTCAATTCCAATTGTAACTTAGCTACTTAAAAAAATTGCGACTCAATGTTATGTGGCTGAATGTTGTTTCCTTTTTTATTGCTGCTCATTCTAATTCTTATCTCTATAATTTATAATTTAGAATCTAAATTTAAATATTAAATTATTTAAAAGAAGGTCAGATTGATTCTCTGGTTTGTGAAATAAATTATGTTACCCCATGGATTAACTCTCTGTCCCTTTGTATAAGTCTAATATTTTCATTCTTTGGTCAATCAGAATAGAGCTAGAAGTGACCCTGCTCAAGGACGAGATCCTCTACCATCTCAGACAAATAGCTGTCCAGTCTCTTCTTAAAAACATCCAGTGATGAAGCACCCATAACTTCTGAAGGCAAAGCTGTTCCACTGGTTAATTGTTCTCACTGTTAGGAAGTTTTTCCTTAATTCCAGTTGCTTCTCTCCTTGATTAGTTTCCATCCATTTTTTCTTGTCTTGCCTTCTGGTGCTTTCTGATATGATAAGTTGATCCTCTCTTCTTTGTGGCAGCCACTCAAATACTGGAATACTGCTATCATTTCATCCCTGGTCCTTCTTTTCTTTAGACTAGCCATACCCAATTCCTGTTGCAGTTCTTCATATGTTTTAGTCTCCAGGCCTTTTCTCAACATCTTTTTTGTAATGTGGTGACATTGCACCTTTCTTTCTCCCTTTTCCCCCTCTGACTTGTATAACCTCTTACCTTGTTGTCCATTATTCTGAGCAGGTAACAACAACAGTAAAAAAAATTAAAATCAATATTGGGGATGGAGGAGAGTACACGTCTATTCAACCACTTGAATATTTATGGAAATTATTGTTTATAGACACCTGCACATCTAATCAAAAAAGATGTTGCTTCTCTTGGAAAACTGAGATGATATCTGAACCCCGTCTTGCCAAATACTGCAATCCTCATGGTAAGAGCTTTAGAAAGAGTGAAATGACATATTTTCCCCACCTTGTTCAGCACTTCCAACCTTTTAATAGCTTTCTGATTGATCATTAACTTGAAATCAAAGGATCCTTGTCTTTCTAGACTCCCACATTTCACTCTACTAACAGACTTGTTGGAGGAAATCACCCAGTTCACAATGTCCAGATTGGCTACCAACTCTCCATTTGCATCCAGATATAACACTCCTATGGAATTATTGTAAAACTGAGAATTTTGAAGGAAAGGATGAAGCTGGATGGAAGAGAAAATGGGTATGTTTAGACAGGACTTAGAAAAATCTACAGTAAGTTTGTGTTGTGGGTGAACAGACATACAAAGCGAAAGTTTCAGATTTACTTCTCAAGTCATTTGCAGACTGTCAGAGTTCTGACTAATGGAACACTTCAAAGAACTTCCAGGCATTGTTTTCCTAAAAAGTCTTTTATTTCTGTTACAAAATGTCAGCACGACCAAAGGGATGCTAAGATCTGAAATTCCACCCACTGAGCAGTTATTTTTGCTAGCATTTCCCCTCCCTTATTGTGCTGTCATGATTTACGTTCTCCAATTAGTTTGAAGGGCAAAGGTTCTCTTCCGTTCTCTTTCGCGGGCTTTTCCCTCCTCCCTCATTCTCCTCTGAATTAACTCTAAAAATATCAGACAGTTCTGCATATTTTGTCAAAGCAAGAATATTCAATATTAGCAGCGTTGACACAGACAATCTATAAACATTTAAATTCTAATATCTACTAACTTACAGTGTAATTATATTTCAACTGTACAAACATTAAGATGAATTAGAGACTCACTTGGACAAGTTTTCAAGCTCATTAACAATAAATTAGCATTCTCAAATCCTTGCAGATTCTTGTCTCTCTTCCTTCAAGGGGCTGGCTGAAAACCTCTCCAAGTTTTGTTTTTTTCCCCATTTATATTAAAAGAAAATCAAGCATGCATATTTGAATGCTAAAGATATTAAAATATTTTATTTGAAAAACAATTTAAAACAAGTTAATATCAGGACTGTCACCTGCTTCACCAGCTGTGCTTCACCAGATGCTAGTCTGCCATATGCAATAAGGGGGAGGGAGATAAAGGGAATCAAAACTACTCCAGTGAGAGCCGCAAGCTGTTCCAAGGTCACACCATGGGATGCAACACTCTCCAGCCCACCATGCTAGCGACTGTTACCAAAACAATTTGTTTGAATGTAATTGGACAATGGGAGATAACCAGGGGGAAGATGGGGAGAAGGGAAGAGTTAATCAGATGCTTTGGGCATGACAGTTCAGATCAGGCTTTTCTACGCTGCAACTACTTGGCTTTAGTAAAGTATACTTTCATTAATAATGAATTCAAGAGTCTTTCTTTTCTAACTGACCAAGTTGGGACAGCTGATAGTTACTAACTAAAAAGAAGATGTGACTGTAATGCAAAAGGGACAGAAACAGAATGTTTTAATTCAATGTACTTTCTATATAAAAAAAAATCAGCTAATTTTTCAGAATAATTATTCAGTTCTGACACTTATAAAATTGATTCTTATCTTCAAGAGAAAAACAAAGAAAACATACAAAAAACCCCAATTACCTGCCAAGTTTTCAGCCATGGAGTTTCCATGTTCTTGCCATCTTTAATCTGTCTCCTTTTAGATCTAGATAAAAAGGCTGCATGTAAAGCTCGCACCACAGCCCAGACTGTATAGTAAGTGAAATAATTGTCTATTGACAATATACGATCAATTAGCTCCCTTGGCAGAACCTCCAGTTCTTCACTTTCTCTGCACCGTCTCCAGACTTTCACCGAAAAGGCATCCTTGCCATAGAAACATGTAAAGGATCTCTCTGAAAAGTCTTGCATCATAGAGTAGAAATGCTGAGATACAGCATAGTTTGCTGTTCGCTTTGTTTTCATAGGAAAGGAAAAAATATTATGGATTTGTCCAATGCGATTGGCAATTTCTGTTAAATATAAATGTAAGTCTCTCAGCAAAGTTGTCATTAGGACCTTGCCTTTAACAGGTTCCTTAAAACCTTCAATGGCTCTATGAAAAAGCAATAACCCAATTCCTATTGAATACATCTCTGCACCATAAAGAAAAACATTCACTTGTCTCCAATTGCGGTATGCATCAGAAAGCCTGAAGAGCTTCTTGATAGTTATGGAAAAGATCTGTGATAAAACTGGACAAATGTCATTCCTTATCAGGATGGCGGTCATCATCCTCATGAATTTCTGCCCCTGGTCAGTATCTGGAGCAATCAGACCAATCAATGTCCACTTGAAATGAAGGAGCACTTTGACTATCCCTGAGTACTGGACTCCTTCAGAAGGGAGCATTGGGTAGAAGAAAGGATATTGGCTTTTATCATACAGAACCTGGGAAATAAAACTGTAACTGATCTAAAAAGAAAAAGAAGAAGAAGAAGAAGAAGGTAGCATTTTATTTAACATTCATAAAATTCAAAATTTAGGGTAACTATATTGGCTCTACATCCACTTCCGACACACTTGGAATTCTGCATCCAGTTTTGGTCACCGCGATGTAAAAAAGATGTTGAGATTCTAGAAAGAGTACAGAGAAGAGCAACAAAGATGATTATGGGACTGGAGGCTAAAACATATAAGGAATGGTTGCTGGAATTGGGTATGTCTAGTTTAACGAAGAGAAGGACGAGGGGGGACATGATAGCAGTGTTCCAATATCTCAGGGGCTGCCACAAAGAAGAGGGGGGTTCACCTATTCTTCAAAGCATCTGAAGGCAGGACAAGAAGCAATGGATGGAAACTAATCAAGGAGAGAAGCAACCTAGAACTAAGGAGAAACTTCCTGACAGTTAGAACAATTAACCAGTGGAACAACCTGCCTCCAGAAGCGGTGAATGCTCCAACACTGGAGGTTTTTAAGAAGAGACTGGACAGCCATTGGTTTCTTCAGTGGGGAATTTTTCAAATTCCAAAAATCAGAAAGCCCTAGTCCAGGCTGGCATCATGATGGGCAGGAATATGGCTGCTCTAAACCTTCTCTCTCTAATTAGATAACCAGAATCTTTACTTTTAATGCTGCAGGATCCAATCTGGGTCAGTCACCGAGACCAGAGGTTTAGTCTTCCAAACTTTTAGACCTGTGCTGGAGCCCATCCTCAGGGAACTTCTCTCTAGCAGAGTATGTGGCTTGGGCTATTCTACATGTGGTATTTATATAGGGCCTGTTGTGTGTGGTTTTTTAGTTGTTGATTGAGGTGTTGATGGTTGACTATTAAGACATTGGCTGTTGTTTCCTTGTGCTGCCAAGCCCTCGCCTCCTAAGTAGTTGATAAGCTGGTGGTAAATCAGTACTCCTATAGTCTGACAAGTGGCCCATTTTTTAGGCTTCAATCATTTCCCTGGCTGTTTTTGTGACTGCTCATCCAACAATCTTAGTAGCTGCAAAATTGAATGTATATCCTTGTTCATTGCAGTGTGAGGTTACCAATGAGTTCAGGTTTCTTTTATTCTTTATTTACAAAAGAGAAAACATCTGAAAACTGTATAACTAAACCTCTTTGCCCTGTCAAAATCAAACCTGTGGGATTTTGTAGGTGCCCAACATGATTGAAATTTGGATGGAGATGTCAGTCTTGGCTCCTTCCAGAACAGCCACTGTGTTTCTCTGCCTTCCACAACTGTAGTTGGGGACATTGGCCTCCCCATATGAAAGTAGGTCCAGCAAAGCATCTGAAGTCATTCGTGGATTGAAATAATTTCCATAGACATTGTAACCTAGGGTGATGTTGGGCAAGAGACCAGAATCCTGGTTGATCTCCTGGATGGCAAAAAGATAGGACAGCACTTTCCAGTATTCTGGGTTTGTTTTCCTAGAAATATAAATGTATTAGAGCACAATCAGTGAAAATAACATTTTATTTAATCTCTTTTTACAAAAATGCTTCTAATCCACCAAAGTCCAAGTGTTCCTCTGAATGATTGCCACATTCCTAAAAATAGTAAACATAAAAACAATGAATTGCATTAATATATATTATTAGATCAATTTCAAAGGCACAGTTCTATAATTCCATACTTCCAACTGGTAGAAGTTACTTTCACAGTGCTGGGCTGCATTAACAGAGGGATAGAATCAAGATCACGTGAAGTATTAATACCACTTTACAATGCCTTGGTAAGGCCACACTTGGAATACTGCATCCAGTTTTGGTCACCACAATGTAAAAAAGATGCTGAGACTCTAGAAAGAGTACAGAGAAAAGCAACAAAGATGATTAGGGGACTGGAGGCTAAAACATATAAGGAAAGGTTGCTGGAATTGGGTATGTCTAGTTTAACGAAGAGAAGGACAAGGGGGGACATGATAGCAGTGTTCCAATATCTCAGGGGCTGTCACAAAGAAGAGGGAGTCAAGCTATTCTCCAAGGTGCCTGAAGGCAGGATGAGAAGAAACGGATGGAAACTGATCAAGGAGAGAAGTAACTTAGAACTAAGGAGAAATTTCCTGACAGTTAGAACAATTAACCAGTGGAACAACCTGCCTCCAGAAGCGGTGAATGCTCCAACACTGGAAGTTTTTAAGAAGAGACTGGACAGCCATTTGTCTGAAATGGTGTAGGGTTCCTGCCTGAGCAGGGGGTTGGACTCGATGACCTCCAAGGTCCCTTCCAACTTTATTATTATTATTATTATTATTATTATTATTATTATTATTATTATTATTATTATTATTATTATTATTATTATTATTATTATTATTATTATTATTATGGTCAAATCTATTCTTCTATATTAAAGAGGGAATCAATAAATAGTAAAGTTAAAAAAGACCATCACACCACCAAATTCACTAATGAATACATTAAGATATACAATGAGCATCTGGGACTATTAACAAAGCCCATATGTTATCTATATTTGTACGTGTTTAGATTTTAAAGTTTCCTGAGAGGATGATTAGTTTACATTGAAATTATAAGATTACGATTTTTTTATTTTTTCAGTCAACAGTGTCCAATTTTTTAGAAGTGGTTTGATATTGCCTCCTTCCTAAGGCTGAAGGAAGGAGACAGGTACAAAGTCTTTTGTCTGGCCTCATATCTAGGGTGAGACTAAAACTCCTGGTTTCCTGGTTTCTAACTTAATCACTACCCCAAACTTGCTCTCAAGATTATATCTGCCTTCAGTTCAAAATAGAAGTCACAGACATATGGAGAGTCACAGACCCAAAAAATTCCTGGCTGTGATTCCTTCATATTATCAGTGAATTTGCATCCAGAAAAAAATGTGGAAGTTATCTTATTTTCAATGCCAGGAAAAAATATAGCAGTCCTGAATTATTCAGTCCAGCTTGACCTCTTGATGGGACAAAGGAAGGGAGACACCACCTTCTTTTCCTATACACATTCTAGCTCTGCTCAGAGGATGTTGAGAAAATTGAGATATGAACTAAAATAGCAAAAGTAGAATATCAGGGGGCATTGCCTCACCAAATTGGAGGGTTGAAAATAGAATGGTTTCAGTTCAGGAACATTCACTTACTGTGATGGCTGAATTGAAGGAGATGTGCTGAAGTTTAATGATTGAAACTTGGCCCTGATTGCAGAGATTATAGCACTAATAAAATACTTTTCTGGCTTGTAATAGTTCTGTGGGTTCACCCCATCCCTATTCAGAGTCAGGGGACATCTGAGTGTCCCACAGACTCCCTGGGGCCAAAAAAGCAGCACCAGAAGAAGCAAAAGCAGGAACATGATTTGTGTTCCCGATTGCACTTCCTGTATTGTGCCTGCTTTGAACAACAATCCAGAGAAAGAGCTGGAAGAAAACAAAGCCCTCTTCTGAGACAGGAGCTTCAGGAGCTTTTCAAACACAGACATAGTCCCACCAAGCTTCACATCTTGAGGAGAGGAAACAAAGTACATCCCCTGACTACTCTAAAAGACCCTCCCCCAGCTGTCTTTTTCTCCAGACCCATTTATTCACCCATGTCTTTCCAATGGCATGTCAACAAAGCTTTAGCATGGTATTGAGATGAAAACATGTTGTTGACATCTTGCTGTCAAATCTTCTGAAAGCGTACAGAAAAATCTCTGGAGACCTTGCAGATAGATAATAAATAAATCACTGTGATTTGGATGACAGCAAGCAGGAGAGATACGTCTCTTAACTTTGAATGAGTCAGCAAGGAGGTGCATAGAGTTTTGAGTGAATAAGAGACAACTTGGCCCCAAAGATCTCTGAGATCATGTCTGCATACAACCCAGTAGCAGGAGAAATAAGTTTCATGGGTTTGAATAGTCACCCATCAAAATGGATTTACTAAATAAACAAATAACAGAGGTTCACCATTACTCCTGGTGGGCATTTAAGCAGCTCGGAAAGAAAAGGCCTGTCATGGCCCTGGACTCTGATTTTGACTCTGAACAAGCTAAACCATGGAATGTCAGCCTCAGCAGACACTGAGCCAGGTCTTCTCAGAAATTTCCCCCTATTCTCTGCTGCCACCTACCTTCCATGATGGAGATGGTTTCTTCTGTGCAGGGAAGACAGTCATAGCAGCAGAGGGGCTTCCCTTCCTGTTCCACCTTCATGAATCCAGGATGGCAGCTTTCCACACACCTGGAAGGAGGTAGACTCTGAGCAGAGGGAGGACGATTAGCCAGAAAATAATTTATGATTTAATTTCTATAAAATGACAAACAAGAAAGCAGTAGTTCAAGGTTAGGTTTGTTAAATTTGAAGCCTATAAAAAGAGTCTTCCCCTTCCTTTTTTCTAATTTGTACACTTCTAGTGTAATGTAGGTTGTAAATTGATATATTAATTGCACAAGGTAAAGTTTAATGCAAATGAAGGCAAATATATTTCTTTGATAAAGTGACTAAATTAGTAGACCAGAAAATGCTATGGACATAGTATACTTAGATTTTAGTAAGGCATTTGATAAAGTAGACCACAACATACTTCTTGGTAAGCTACAAAAATGTGGGATAGACAACATCACCACTAGATGGATTTGTAACTGGCTGACAAACAGTACTCAATGAGTCGTCCTTAATGGTACTACATCTACATGGAGGGAAGTAAGCAGTGGGGCACCACAAGGTTCTGTCTTAGGCCCAGTACTCTTCAATATCTTCATAAATGAGGGAATAAAAGGGGAACTCATCAAATTTGCAGATGAGACTAAACTGGCAGGAATAGCCAACACCCCAGAAGACAAGCTCGGGATACAAAAAGATCTTGACAAACTTGAACAATGGGCCCTATCCAACAAAATGAAATTTAATGTGGAGAAAAGCAAAGTTTTACATTTAGGCAGGAAAAATCAAAGGTGTGAGTACAGATTAGGCAAGACCTGGCTCAAAAACAGTAACTGTGAGAGGGACCTTGGAGTCCTAGTGGATGATCACTTGCATATGAGCTAGCAGTGTGCAGCAGTAGCCAAAAAAGCTAATACAATCCTGCCTTGTATAAACAGAGGCATAGAATCAAGATCACGCAAAGTATTGATACCGCTGACAACGTTTAACCTTTTACTTTACTTGTGCTTTTTCTGTTGCTTGGGGTTCTCAGATGTAGAAGGGGAGAGGGAGGAATGCTTGAGCTTTTTAAGTTAGCCTAAACAATTGCAGCTGGGTGAGCTTCAAGGTCAATTCTAGATAAAGTTTTGGTAGGCAGTAAAGTGGGGAGGATTTTAGATTAATTGGTGAATGTGATTTATGACGGCCTTTCTGAGGTGGGAATTGCAACTTGTTACTTTGTATCAGGGGAGGAAACTTTAGTATTGGGTTCAACTATGTAAGTGCCGATACTTTGTTTCCTGAATAAAATGTTCTTTAAGGAAGAAATCCTTGCCTTGAAGTTCTTTTATTTATTTTATTTATTTATTTAATTTAATTTATATGCCGCCCTTCTCCCGACAGGGACTCAGGGCGGCGCACAACATATTTAAAACCAGAACATATATACAATCCCCCCCTTAAAACCGAATTAAACCGAATTTTAATGTTGCGTCTTCCGAATATTTAAAACCCAATATAAAATCCACCCTAGGTCAGGTCCGCT